>NC_080431.1:66476912-66779724 GCF_028018845.1 Melospiza georgiana
TGTTTACTGACAACTAATTTCAACTCCATAGAAAATGATACTTCACTGAGGCTGCAGTGAAATGTGAAAGCCATTGGCAGTTTGTTACATAAATATTCCCCTACACTTCCATACTGCTTGTAGGAGATTGTAGATTGTACTTATTTTGTACCAAAACATACAAGCAGGAGGTATTTACAGTAGCAGCAAGTTCCATGTGCTATTGGGAACAGCCTGTTTGCTTTCCTTACAATATTCAAAAGGTTAATAGGTATAGGTAAGTGCAGAAATATTTTTTGTTATGCCATTTCTTACAGTCCCAGGTTTATAAACATGTAGGTTAATTGCTACATGTTTGAACAAACTCAACCATTCAGAAATGAAGAGAGTTGTGGGGAAGTGACTTCTATTTCCGGAGCATAGAAAATAAAGCAGACTTAACTTCATCATCAGTTCTGTGAAAGAGCTCATGCCTGATTTCAGAGAAGCTGGATATCTCTTCACTGTTTAAAGTATTCATGGAAACAATGATCTTAGGCTCATTGTATCAAAAAAATTGATAGCATCTGGCCTCTACCCCAGAAGCTTTCATTTGTCAATACAAATTTTTGAGGCTTCTCTGAGAGCATTTAATTAATGGTTATTTAAGCAAAAATTTGTTTTCAAAAATTCGGCTAAGCAAGCACAGACAATTTCTCAGATTTCATTGGAGGCAAAAATACCAATGCATCTTATCCAGGCTACCACCTTTAAGCCTGGAAGTGGAATAGGGAAAACAAAAAGAAATAAAAAGGAAAAAGAAAAAAAGAAAAAGAAAAAGAAAAAGAAAAAGAAAAAGAAAAAGAAAAAGAAAAAGAAAAAGAAAAGAAAAAGAAAAAGAAAAAGAAAAAGAAAAAGAAAAAGAAAAAGAAAAAGAAAAAGAAAAAGAAAAAGAAAAAACAAGGGGAGGAAAAAACCCCCAAGCCCATGAAATAAAATAGCACACAACTTCCAGTATTATGCCATGGCTCACTTATTAGAAGAAAGAAAAGGGATCCAAAGAAGGGTGCACTGCAGCACTTCTCCCTTATTGTGTGCTCTGAAATGTCATGATATGAGGATGAATATTCTTGGCATACATAATTAGTCTCTCAAAATCAGCACATAAAATTGTCATTGATTCAGGGGAAAGGAAAACAAAGACATCACAGGACCCTTTACTACCTTTCTTCTCCCATCTTTCTTGATTACTTCAAAGCTTCTTTGCTTAAGTCAGGCTGTGCCACATTAAGAATGTTCAAAATAGTTTTTTCCTGTGTGATGCTTTTACACTGGTGTCATTTCATCTGCTAGCACTGATTCTGACTTGTGAATAATGGGTCCATTCTCTGATCTGTAATGGGAAGTATGTTTCCACTGCTTGTATCACTTAAAGATTTATGGGAAATGACTGAAGTGATGACATGGACTGGGTCACAGTGGCAGTCCTGATACTGCCTTTAGTTCAAAGATGCTCAGTACTCTTCCATCAGCCTCCCTAAGTAGGAGCAGAAGAAGCATGCCAATTACTGCAAATCATCTGCTTTCAAGCTTTTTTATATGTACTGTGCCAAATAATATTTTTGCAGTTACGGTCAAATCTTTTACAGTTGAATAAAATTATTATCATTACTGCATGAAAGAAACAATTTGCCACAAGTACAGTAGCTGATATAGAGTGTGACATGGGAATAATTATTTCAATAATGAAGAAAGAGTGGCTAGCCACACTGGTTCTCCCTGGTTTATTTAGGGAACCACAGGTTATGAAACTGAGGAAAATTGTATTTCAGAGAAATGGACACATCTGGAAAAATAACAGAATATAATTGCCATACCATCATTTCTTGCAATTCACCTAAGGACAGCCAAGGGATTGAAGAGATAGTTCAATTTAAACTAATTTCTATTGACATGGTCAAATATCCTCTTTCCTCAGTTTATTACCCAAACAAATGAGCTTAGTAGAAGACATTAGGAAGAGTCTGGACTGATGAGATGATTCCCTTACAATGTAGAGCTACTGCAATTTTCTCCTAATGACTCTTTTGAAATCCCAAGAGGAGAAGAGAAAAGTTTAAATTAGTCAGATGTTGCAAAAAGCATCAAGCCAAAGAATCTCTTGGATTATAAAAGCTACATATTGATGTATTGATATTCCAGAGATTTTGGGGCTAAAGTGAAGCTCTGCTTTAAGATGTTCATTAAGTTATAGGCCCATCATACAAGGTACAGAAGTCCTTCGTCATGATTAGATCTCCCTTTTCTTTTCAACTTGACTTTCTTTTCTGTGATTACCCTTTTATTACATTAATTAAACTGATTTCTCAAGTGCATTTATTGATTTGTGTGACATCTTTATCAAGCATAATAGGATAATTCAAGAAAAATGTCCATAAGGGAATGTCTGAAGCATATTGGTATTCAACTATTAGATTTCATTGTTTACACAAGGGAATAAAAAAGAAAAAGAAAAACTTTAAAACCCCAGAAGTTTCCAGTTCAGGCAGGGAAAATCATGCATTTCCTGGAAAGGAAAATATTTGCAAGTGAGATTTTAAGGAATGATATTTTGAGTTGCATATACCTAAGTGTGGACTCTGCCATGAGAAAGAGAATTTAGACCTGTAGGAATATAGGCTCTTTAGTTTAAGGTCTGTTTGGTTTTGGTTTTCTGAGTGTACTTAGATTTATTTTAGTAGACTAATTCTTAGCATCTTACCAATAACACTTTTGTCTATACTCATATTGTTTATTTATCCTGTCTGCCAAGTATTGAATGTATTTATTTCACAGATGATGCTGAACAGTTCAAGAAATAGTTAAATACATTAAATACAATTTTTTAAAACTGTCATTATTATAAATCCTAAGGATATATGCACAGATTGTGCTCAAGCAGTTTGAGAGGCCTCCACCTATCCCTGGTTTTGGTCCTATGGGTTTTTGCCAGCCTGAAGTTTTTATGGTTGGTAGAGACGTAATATTCAGTCACTTTCTAGAACAGGAATTATTATTGGTTACAGAGAATAAAATATACAAGTGGCTTAGCCTGTTTTTGAAATCAACACACACAGACACACACACAATTACACAGCTTTACAGCTGCAATAAACATGTTTTCAAGCTGTAGTCCGTGCCTTTTCCTTAAAAGGAAGAGGTCACCCATAGTAAGATAACTCCTGTGACTCAGGTAAAATGAACATCTTGCTCTGATGTCCCTGCATTTAAATGCCAAATGGTGCTTGTTCCTGAGGTATTCTGTGAAAGGCTAAGACAGCCATTGGTGCCAGGGCAAGAAACAATCAGATCCCATGAATTTCCAGATATATTGAAAATACCAAATTTTCTGCAGTCACTATTTACTACCACCTTTTGTTAATCTTCACTATATCAATGAAATTAGACAAAACCTTATTAAATTGGTAATGCTATGCAAATTTGACACAGTATTTCTTATGTGCGTAATTGCTAAACTTTTGCATTATAATCCTTTTCCATTTACATTTCTGATGGACCAAAGTATCTCTTTATTTTGGGAATTTCAGTTGCAGCCTCTGTACACTTCTAAAAATTAAGGGAAAAAAAAGGAAAAAAAAAGGACTTTTTTCCAGCTTCTGCTCACATCCCAAACTTGCTTGATTCTAGAAATCATTAAACTCCTACTTCAGCATGGGAGAAATGCTCTTTCAGACAAAGTTGTACAAATGTGAATTTGTTTTGTTTAGAAAGAATAACTGTAATGTTAACCTTGGTTATGGGTCAAACTCCAAGCCAGCTTCTTATTCACTCCTCCTCCACAGGACAAGGAGAAAATCAGAAAGGTAAGGTGAAGAGAGGGAGGTCATTTACCTGTCATTGTCATGGCAAAACAAATTGGGCTTGAGGAAAATGAATTTAATTTATCACCAATTAAAATAGATTTGGTCAGAAAGAAAAAAAGGAAATATTAAAACAGTCTCCTTTCCCTCACTGTGTTTCTTCCAGGCTCAATTTCACTCCTTCACTCCTGACTTTACCTCCTGTTACAGTGGGAAGAGGGATGGGGATGGCTGTGTGATCAGCCTATAACTGAATCTATCTGCTGCTCCTTCTCCTACTCCATTGTGGCCTCTTCCTCTACTCCCTTGTGGGCAGGGCCATGGAGAAATGTTTGTAGCTCTGATGTCTCTGTACAGAGGCCATTCCTTTAGCATCCCACTGCCAACACCATGCAGAGTCCAACAACCCATGCAGAGTCTTCCTCAAAATCATGGTGTAATTTTCTTTCCATTCTCTGGAATTCAATAAATGATCCCTCTTAGTGTGCGAAGCTGATGCACTAAATCATCCCTCTTAATCCTGAAGACACCCTCATAGTGTCTTAGAAACAGGAGCTCTCTGGCTCATACCCAGTCTTTGGTTTACTTCAGACACTGTAATCTGCTGCCATTTTGCCTTTTTCAGCAGCATTTCTCTCTTTATGACAGCTCTGCATATTACTGAGTTCATTAAAGATCCCATTTTTCTATGGCAATTTTTGGAAACACCTTCTGAGTTCCATGTTTATTTAATAAGACCAGAGCTCTGCCACTGTATTCTTCATGTCAGTGATTTACTTTGTGGAGAGAAGCAGAGAAATTGCATTCCTACTCAAAAAATAATGAAAACACCTTGAAATGAACTGCAGCAAGTGTAGGATCATCTTTACAGCTCACACAGACATGCAGCCATTGCAAAAGACACTATCAATTCCATCTAATAATTTTGATTGAATTACAACTTAATCCCAGAAAAATATCTCCCTGCAGCTATAGAAGTTTTGTCAACATAAGATTCAACTACTTTATTCCAGTTGTTAATCAACCTCACTATAAAAAATATACTGCTAATTTCTGCTTTGACTTTACCTAGTTCTATTCCAATTTATAGCAATTGTTTCCTGCTATTCTTTGCCCCTCATTCTATAAAGCACTTTAATGTGCTTGAATTTATAAATCCCAGGATTGCATTTAACCATTTTACCACTTCATTATGCTGCTCATAATAACTCCTTTTTAAAGTTATTATTTTCCATAAGACAGTAGTCCTTCCAGCTGACAGGGGCTGCATTCTCTGCTGCAACAGTATTGAAATGTGTTTTGTAGGAGAGTGTCCAGTGCGCTGAACGACAACAGACTGTGTGCACTGATTGTTCCTTCCTTACAGAAGCTCTGCTCGTGCTTTCATCACTCACAGGTTTTTACAGCACTTGGTTTCTATTTCGGGCAACTCCTTTGAAGGAGTGCTGCATGTATGAAAAGCACATTTTCTTGTCCCAGGGGCTGCTGCTTTTGACATAGGTTACAGAGTTGTTAACCTCAAGTTGAAGGGATGGCCTCAAGGAACACCAGAGGAGGTTTAGATTATATATTAAGAAAAATTCCTTCACCCAAGAAATGGTCAGGCATTGGAATACACCGCCCAGGAAAAAGGTGGAATCACCTTGGTAACCTTGGAAGATTGTTCCAAACTTAGTGAGTCTACAATTCTAACTAACCCTTTAGTATGTGATCGACTGCTATCAGCTGATGGGAATTCACTTCTTTTTCTTAAAAAATAAAAAAAAAAGCAAAGAAAAAAAGCAAAGCTTATTTAATCACTCTGCTCCAATAATTGTGTAATCCTTTTGAAAAACCTAGAAAGTTTCCACTAAACTGTGGGGGTGTGTTCCTTCAACTTTATCAGAATAGGTAATTATGAAAGAGACATCCTCTATGCTATGTAATGAGAGCAAAGGTAAGAAGTGCACTTGCACACACAGGGTAGGAATAGGAACAAAATTTTGACAATGCTAGAGCTCACAGAATTTCCTCCTGGTAAGAAGGCCCTTCCCTGACAGGTAAATTCACTGGAGGCTCAAACCTACAAAAAGCTATGGACCTTTTCAGCTTCCTGTTTGCATCATTGGCTTCTTTGCAGTCTCATCTATTTATTTTCCCATTGGTCCCTTTTACACAGCAACTGTGGTTAAAAATGCACTGGAATTTCTTGAGCTTGATGTGACACAACAGACAATTTTATTCTTAGATAATGCATAACTACTTGATGAGCAGGTCTATGTCCTTCTTTCAAAGCAGGACAGAAGCATGTCCAATTAATTAAATTATGTCTACAAGATCAGACTCCACTGGGAGTCCTATAAAATCTGAAGACACAGAAGGACATCAAAAGCTGACACGTTTGTTTTTTGACTTGCAAATGCACTCAAATCAGACTGTCCAGAAGCTGCCCAGTACTGACAGAACGAATGAAACAAATAAACAGTCTGGTTATCCACCAAAAATCTCTCCTTAAAGATATATCTGGTATTACTTAACCACCCTCTCCCCCCACCCCAAAATAGTGCTTTTTTACATCCTGTTTTGATATAAAGAATAACTTTTGGACAACTTGGAGTTTTGGGGGAAAAAAAAGGAAATACCAAGAGTGTCTCCTATTCTACTTCTCTAGTTCAAATTTTCATGCTATTCTCGGGAATTTTGAGAAGACTTGAATCTGTCTTGCAAATGTGCACAAAAGGAAAACAGAGATGAAAATAACCCCATGATTAGGTGTTACTCTCCATGTCTAGCTAAAAGTAGAAAACTCATATCTCTAGTCAAACAAACCATCAGTTTTTCCTGTTGAGGACTTTTTTTCCCCTTTTGAAAAATAAGAATGCATAGTATCCAAGGAAAATGACAAAATAAATTGGTTCTACATATGCTGAAGGTATTCAGTTAAAATCTATGCCATTGCAAGGAAAGCAAATAGAAGCATCTGGATTATATTAATGTTAGTAATCCCTTCAGTGAGATATAGCTCTGCTCCACAGATAATGCAGAGTACCCTGGACCAAGGATCAAAGAATGCCTTCTGGCTTATGCTAGTGGAAATATTCTTTTGGCTTGAGAGCACATTGCACCTAGAAAGTAAGACTCTTAATATAAAATATAAACATAAAATATAAACATAAAATATTTTAGCTACTTTATGTTTTGATAGGTGTTAAGATTTTCTTCTAAGTGTGATTGATGCAAGACGTTTTGAAGATGAATTTTGAAAAGCTTTAGGAAGTAATTGTTGCTTTTGTCTGTACACTGGTCCTATAGCTATCCTAAAAGCAACTTGCCTTAATTTTACAAGATATTTTAAAGATTATGAGTATGGAATTTTTAACAAGAGCAATATGTATCTCTGTATCTCTCCCTCATCTATCTCTCTATAGGTCTGTATGCAAAGAAATGATGATATTTAAATGTAAAATTACACATTGTGATATATTTCTTTACATATCATTTGCAACTTTATATATATACAAATTTATATCCATATAGATACAGATATTTATACATATAAAAAGTTTAAACTTTCTCCAAGTCTGCACAGCCTTATGTATATGACTATAGTACAAGATGCAAAATTTCTGAAAAAAATTTCTCATGCTATGTAGAAATTGGCACCATTTTTTCTCTCCACCCACCAAAACCCCTCCACTTCTCTTAGAGAAAATAATTAAAACAAGGAACACAAAATTATGTCTGGCTTGAAATATATAAAACATATAAAAATATGTTAATATAATATAAATATAATGCAATATATATGACAGAACTTAATGTTGCTTACATTTTTTGCAGATTTGTCAAAACCTGCCCTCTCAGGTTTTGATGAATAAGCGGCCAGTGGCTCAGGAAGGCTCATTTCATTAGCTGTAGCAGCACTGGGGTGCAAGGTAGTCCCCAAGTCAACTTCAGGGCAAAATTATCCCAATGTACATTCTCTAAGTCCTGAAATACTCTCAGATCTCATTCTCAACAAACTGAGGTTGACCTTTCCAGGTATATGTGTGTTGGGCTGAGGACTGTAAGCTTAAAAATGGTAAAGATATGGGAGAAATGCTATTGAAATATTTATTCAAATCTTCCACCCAGAAATATGATGCAGCACTGGCTTCCATGTTGTTGCACAGGGTTGACCATGATAAGAACTTTCAGAGTTGCTGCTCACTGTGCAGCCTGGTCTGAGTATCTGGTTTACAAGACTTCAGTCATCAGATTTCAAGAGAATAATCATCTTCAGGAAAGAAAATGTATTTCTTTATATTTTCTGTATAAAAAGACAAATATATATTTACAGTGTAGCCTAATGGTGTTCCACTCAGAAAAGATAAGTATTGTAACTAGTGTTTTGCTATAATAAAAGCAATACCATATAGCTGCAGAGAACATTCTTTGTGAGGCTTAATTCTAGTGAAGCTTTTTCCTGTGGCAGCACTAATCACATTAGGAGTCACTGTGACAACATTTTTTTCTTGTTGGTAATTCACGGCTTCTTTCTGCTGAAATCCCTCTGAGGTTTGACCAGTCTCAGTGGAGTCTATCTCCCATTCTCCATTCTGTGTTTGCCCAACTGGATATCCAAGTCCTGACTTTGCCTCCCATTATTCTGGTGATATCTATACCATATATATCTATACCCTGTAAAGTGTCAAGTGAAAGCATCCGTTCCTTGTCAAGGATGGGATGTGCTATGTACGTTGCACTTAAAGAACTGCAAGCATCTGTGTGGCCAAAGTGTGAATTGTTGCAAATCTGTGGGATTTCTTCTTTTGGGGGTCCACCTCCAGGTGCCTTGACATCTGGGCAGCACAGAGGAAAGAATGACAGGCACAAGCCATATGCCAGTTTTTGGCTGTTGGAACCGCCACGCCAACAAAACCCAAACAGCTGAATTTTCACAAGGACCCGGCTATAACACAGAACATCAGTATGTTTATAGTTTCACAGAGGCCAGAGTGGGGGGTCATGTGCCTGATTAATCCTGTTTAATTACCAGCTCTTATTAGGCTCACATCCATTTGGACACCATGCTGTAATGCAGCAGAGAGGTCGCCACCCACTGCGTGAGCAGAAGCGGCAGACAGGCGCATGTGGCTCCTGTGACTCCTTTTTGTCTGGAAAATGCAGTTGGGAACTGTACTGTCATGCACAAAACATAAAACACTTAATGTGCTTTCGTCTTGGTTTATATAAGCTGCATTTCAAAACAAATATCTCAGGCTACCTGACATAATGCTTTATGTGGAACAGAGTCCTGTATTTCAGGAAGAATTTTTGGACTGAAATGTTGTTTTTTTTTTGCAGCCCATAAATATAAGTAGATTGGCAAGCATGTTTTGATTAAAAATCTTTAAAATTACATAAATAAAAATCACAAGTCAGGACATATACTGCTATCATGATATAAGTTAATTTGGTAATAAGAATTTGCCTACCTAAATAAGCTTACACGCTTGAAAGATTGAAAACTTATACAGGTATTTTTTTCCTATGGTTCTCAATATATGTCTTCCCACTTTTAACACTGTCTCCCAATAGTGCTAGACCTGAAGCCTTGCCTGAAGATAGCTATGATATTAATAAACACAATGTGTAAACCAGCCTGCCTATCTTTCCTTCTGCTTGCAAGGTTGTATTCTGTTTTTACAGTACAGACTATCAGAAAAGTATTTCCACTGATGCCTAACACACCACAGCAGAGATAAGAATTATACTCTCAGAAATTTCATATAATCATAAAATAATAGACCAGTTTGGGTTGGAAGGGACCTTTAAGGGACATCTAGCCCAACAGCCCCTACAATGTGTAAGGACATTTTTAATTAGATCAGGTTGCTTAGGGCCCCATACAACACGACCTTGAATGCTTCCAGGGATGAGGAATCGACAACTTATTTGGGTAACCTGTTCCATTTTCATCCCTTTTGCCATTATTGCAATTAAATCTGCTTAACAAACTTCTATAAAAATAAAATTATCTACTTGTAAATTCTAACACTGCTAAAGGAACTAATTGTAAAATGTATAAGAAAAAAATATTGAGAACTGAACATCTGCTGTGTTTTTGCCTCTAAAATCTCTACTTGGCATGTTCATTTGCAGACTTATATTTTCAGGATTTGTTTAGGAAGATGCTGGAAACATGCCACTACTTCTCATGCCATAAAAATTATACAGATGAGCAAAATGAATGAATTATTAATTTTATGTGAACTTCCCAGTAAATGTGGGACATTCAGAAGTTCCTGCCTCAGAACAGAGAGCTGAGAGTCACCTTTTTTTTCTTTGTGTTACCATGCAGCCTTACTATCCATTTAAAAAAATTGTCCTCTCTCCAGCACTAAATGTAATTAAGCACCTTTTGAAAATAATGATTTAATGATCTGCCTTTTTTCCCCCCACATTGTAGCCAAGCAAACAGAACAACTGACTCACTCACAAAAGGTTCAGACTATTATTTGATATGGACACATCATTGCAGCTGACAGTGCTTCACCTGGATGATATGTGTTAAGGTAACAGCATAAATTAAGCACTAATCCAGTACAAAGTGGGCTTTATTTTTTCTCCCTCTGTTTGACATTATGTAACTCACAAAAATAGCTTGAAGAAAGAAGACCTTTTGCAAGACAGTTCTGTCTTCACCAGACTAAATTCTGAATTATGAAAAGTCAAACACTATAAAACCTTTCTAGAGGATCACAATATCTTCATGCTTCCATTTTGTCATGGAAATCCTTTTAAGACTTACAGCCTTCCCTTCAGTCTTTGGTCATGTGTATTCGTCTGGGGCTTTTGCCTCCAAAAAGGAATTTTTTGGCTAAGTTCTTAGCTGTGCTTTGATCTCTTTACCTCCTTACATTTAAAAAATGTTTGGAAAGAGTTGAACCATTTTGAGCCTAACTAGATTTGACTTACCATAGATTTCCTCTCTCAAGCAACAGGTGATAGGAGAGGAAATGGCCTCATGTTGTGCCAGGGAATGTTTAGATTGAATATTAGGAAAAAATTCATCACTGAAACAGTGATCAGGCATTGGAACAGGCTGCACAGGGAAGTGATGGATTCGTCATCAACAGAGGTATTTAAAAGGCATGTGGATACAGCACTTAGGGACTGGTTTTAGTGGCAGACTTGGCAGTGCTGGGTTAGTTGGACTTGATCTGGAAGATACTTTCAAACCTAGATGATTCTGCGGTTCTATGACTGAAAGAACCCTAGCTCAGGACTGCAGTTTTGTACCAAATTATGTGACTTCCTGGGTAGAAGAACCGTGTAGGGGTTCTCTGCAGGTCTGCCTGTTGGGCTGTTCTGTCAGCAGTATCTTTACATATGGTCTGAGATCAGACTCATATTGGCTGATATTCCTACTCTGATGGCAGTCATAAAGTTGTCTCAGCAGGGGAAAAGTCCAACTGCACCCTGTGCTGTCTGACAAGTGTGTGCAGCAGGGGCAGGTCCCCTTCTAACAGGCTTCAGCTCACTGCCTTCAATTTGCTCTTACAGTGGTGGTCTGGGACTATCGCTCTCACTCAAACTGTGGGAGCAGGAACCAGATGGTTTTGGGATGCTTCAAGAGCATGGGTGAATACAGTGCTAGCTCATGGGAGGAGACTGCTCTGGAGGGCAGCAAAATCTTTTTCTGAGTAAATGGAGGTGGAGGTAAAATGTCTATACAACAGATTTTTCTTTGCCCACCAGAACATCGCTTAATCTTTCTTTGTATAGCGCAATGGATTTAACTGC
The DNA here is from genome assembly GCF_028018845.1 of Melospiza georgiana. Classification (NCBI taxonomy): domain Eukaryota; kingdom Metazoa; phylum Chordata; class Aves; order Passeriformes; family Passerellidae; genus Melospiza; species Melospiza georgiana. Next base: position 66,488,498 of record NC_080431.1, read on the forward strand.
TTGCAGTGAACAGACGGGAATGATTTATGTTTTCAGAAGAATTTCATGAAAGCTGCCAGTTCTTTCATTTTACCCATTTTTCAACACCTTCTGACTGTAAAATTGGCTGAGTTGTGCTGACTTCTAACTGATGATGCCAAAGCTGTTCCCAAAAACCAATCAGGATTTCTTCAGTCTTCTTTCAGAGAGGGATAAGCTTGGAAGGGAGCAGGCCATCTTAGAAATGCATTATGGCCAGGTAAGGAAAAAAAGGAGGACAAAGGGATAAGTGTCCATAATATGCTTCTCAGCTTTCTGCTGAGGAGATTCATCATCAAGACCAGGATTAGTACAGTGAGGATACGCTCCTCATTCCAGATTAATCTCAGACATTTCTTTTTTCTGTATATTGATTTGGCCACAGCTCCTGACTCAGTGCTGCTCCTCAGCCTGCTTTCTGCTTCTTCCAAGCAATTTCTAGATCTGGAGCATCAACTTCCCAGCAGCAGCTGTCTGAGAAGCACAGTAGCAAGAAGTTACTTGTTTGGGTCCTTACACCTAATAAGAATAATTATTTTTGGCACAGACTCTCCCTATGAATGCCTCCATAGACATCCCTGCTCTTTCTGTAGCTGTTCCTCTGCTGGTGCTTTCTCCTGGTCTGTATTTCACACGCTTCTTCAAAGCCTGACCAAAACCCAAGGTTGACAACAAGACAATGACTTACACAAACACAGCTGAAACATGAAGGGAAAAGTTTCTCACCTCAGGAATGAAGGCCATGGAGGAGACTGGGGGATGATACTCATTGTAATAATGTCAAGGTGTGCTAACAACACTGCAGGAGGCACACTAAAGGGACTGTAATAGAGACACTAGTGAAATAGAGATGTCATGACCCAAGGATCCAGGGGAACAGATGAACTGGAACATTGTACTCTTTATGCCTCCTGTGAAGGAGAGAATATTTTTGGGGGTAACTTTTAAAACTGACACATATTACAACTTTTATAAGAAATAAGAAAGTTTCTAAGTTTTCTCATTCCTAAGACTGGATGACCCAGGCACAGGAGCTAGAGTCTTGTGATGCCAGTTACGTGAGTTGCACAGTCAGTATGATTATATATGAGATTTAAACAAATTATGCATAGATATTTTAGAAGTTTTTAGATGACCCTTGAAATTTTCCATTACACCAAAAAATTGCCTAATTCATTAGCTTAAAATAGATTAATATCTGAAATGCAAAGCCATCAAATATCAGATAAAAACCTTTATTCCATTTACCTCAGAGCTTAAGTGCCAGACTAAAATCATTACTTTCATTCATGCCAGTGAGTTTTCAAAGAGAAATTATGGCCTTTATTCAACTGTGCATGTCACACTGCTTTGGAGAAAAGATTCAGCAACATTAAAAGTAATGAGCAGGTTTAGAAGTGAGTGACTAAGGTAACATGCATGCAGAAACGATTGCAAAAATGTTGCTCTGCGTGTGCATCCAGACAGAGCACTAACATTGAGACACAAAACTAGTGCTTGTCTTCCAAAGCAGATGGTGATGTGGTGGGTAAGTGGAAAAAATCATAATTTTGTCAAAATATCTCCACTGCTTGTTTTCTTGGCCCACTACTCATTTTTACAAAAGATACCTGCTTGGCATTTCTGCAGTTGCTTTCTCATTGTCTCTGAATGACATTGCTGCCTATCCCTTCTCAGACTAGCTATGTAGCCACTAGGAAAAAAAAAAAAGAGAGAAGAGAAATATAAAAGGATCATTCTAATATAGCTAAGAATATCAATATAATACCTGCAAGACAATATTCTTCATGTTTTTCCTTTGCTCAGCTGCCAGCCCACTTTATGTGGAGTAGATGCAGTGAATCATAGAAAGTCTTATAAAACTGAATTTCTCTGCGACATTTTACACTTATTTTTTGCCAGCTTCTTAAAAATTAGAGGGATAGAACAGCCCACAAAATCCTGCATGTCTTCAAACACACACATTGCCACACGTGTATGCTACCTTTGCTTGTAATATTTTCCAAGGCTGGAAATGTGGAAAAGCATTCTCTATGTAGATAGCATTTTATTGCTCCTTCAAACTCCTGAAGGAGGTTTGGGTTGATTTCACAGAGTTCAAATGGATATGTTTCAAACATTAACCATTTACATTCTTTACATTATAACTTCTCTTGGTAAGAAAAGGTGGAATACATTGCTAGATTTAAGACAAAAAATTACAATACATACAATACTCCCTATGTTTAATTTATTTTATAGATATAAAATTAGTGGACGTACCTGCTGTTCTCCATGTCAATAAAATACAGCTTTAAATTCAACCAGTCAGACCTTACTGTAAACATGATCTGTCAATAGTTCATTTTTACTTGAATTCTTTTAGAATAAAGTGCATTATTTAAGTTTATAACACCCAGTTCTTGAGAAAGAAAGAAAGAAAGAAAGAAAGAAAGAAAGAAAGAAAGAAAGAAAGAAAGAAAGAAAGAAAGAGAAATATATTCCCATGATAAAAAGGGTCTCACTATTTTAAACAAAAATTTCACCACATGAGTCCATGCAATTAAAGTTCAGCATGCTTTAAGCTATAAATGCTTGAAAGGTGCTTTCAATATGTAAAGGAAGACTAACCTAAAAAAAAAACAAACAAAAGAAAAATAAGGCAGATAATTATAATGGGACCTGTCAGACTACTAATAATTTGAAAGGAAACAAATTTTACATGAAAAGTCAGAAAAAATCTCTGTGTATCTTTGAAGCTATTACTTGTGATCAGTAACTTTCTTTACTTTCTTCAACTCTTCATAGTGCAATATCAGGAGTTGTAATGGAACCCCTTCATCATACACTGTCTCAAAAATTGCTAATTATGAAAAATATGTGGATAATCCTAGTGAATGAATCTCGAGTTTGATTTGAGGTTCATATCAAGAATATTCTTAATGAGCACACCAAATATTCCAAACTGTCCCTGTCAGCAGGGGGGTACTTGGCTAGAGATGCACGCAGCTTTCACATGACTGGAAGTCCTCTGGTGAAAGTCTCAAACAGATTATAAGACTTATGAGGGCACATTTTCATGAGATTGAACCTTTAACATTATTTTTGATGCTTGTGTTACTGAATGATCCAGCCATATAAATTAAATTATTTAAAATGTTTCTTTTTTCATAATATAGATGCAGTCTCTGGAGTCACCAATCCTAAACACTCATATCCAAATCCACCCCCTGCAATGCACTTTTCACAAACATCCAAGGACACCAACTCAACATTGCAATAACATCTTTTCTGCCTTTGCTTCCTTCCCTCAAAGGGCTCAAAACAATCCAAAATTCTCTTGCAACCTTTGACTGTGAGATTTTTTTGTTGGGTTTTGTCCTTATTATTTTCCCTATGTACAAGTCCAAACAAGACACGGTCCCACTTAATTCCATTACAATGGCTAATTATGACAACAACAATCAATAAAAGCCCAGAATCCTTCTAACATACTGCCCTTGAAATGAGAGGCAACAACCTCTCACTGAGGTTCCAAACAGGAACTATACTAATGCACTTAGAGATGGAAAATCACTCCTGGGTTTCAATCTCTCTTTTATTAAAGAAAATAACTGATGTGTGTTTGCTTCAGTTTCCTGAGAGTATACAATTACAGACAATACTGAATACACACAATTACAGACAATACTGTATTGCACACAGGAAAGAGTGAGAGATAAACACCTCGCTTTGTTTACCGGGGTAGATGTACTGTTCTCAAATAAGTTTAATTCTCAAGAAGTATAATGAGATACAGGTGCACCAATCTATAGCTGCCCCCTCTAACATTAGGCTGACAGATACATGCTCAGCCTGCTTGCATTCTGAGAAGATCATAAAGTGTTTTGCTACACTTAAAATATGAAGTTATAGCCATGCTAATGATGAACACACCTTTTTATCAGCTTGAAGTGGGAAGCTGAGTCTGTGCCTGCATGTGAGCAATTAGGTGGGGTGGAATGGGACCAGACAGTGTCATCGCTCGGTGGATGAAGTGTGAAGGCACGCAGCTCAGCCTGTGCTCCTGTGTCCTGAGCCAAGGACATACACCTGAGGAAGATAAAGTCAAGTAAAATGAAGTGAATGACTGCCTCCAGAATGATGAGGAATTGAAAATCTCTGCCCCAGCAGATATGTCCAAGCAGGAATAAATACGCGCTGTGGAATTTTGTGATAAGGGCTTTTTGTAAATGACTTTGCTCCTGGTTTGCACAGAGCTAGAATGGAGTGATTTTAAAAGCCAAAAACGGATATCTGCTATAATACCCAAGTCAATTACAGCTCTAACTCACTTGGGAGAGCTGACAGCAGAGGGTGTGGGCTCAGGTACCTGTCTGAATACCATTGGTTTTGTCATCATGACCACTAGACATGAAATAAAGTAAACCTTAATCATGCTAAGCCAACAAGTCGATTGTAAGTAATGGGGGGCACACAGCAAGGAAATCTGGCCAGTCATCACTAATGTTAATCACTAAAACTCAACCTCCATAATCATCCTCAGACGCAATAAAATATCACAAGATATTCCAGTGAGGGGCAGATCCAAAGACTAGCTTCACCTGTAAAATGTAAATATTTTGAAGAATAAAGTCCTGGAGCTGGTAAATTTGCTGAAGGATGATCAGCATGTACCCTTCCATTGACTGTGGGAGGCCCAGTGGAAACTGTGGAGGCACAGTGGAGGCTGACAAGGCATGGTATATTTGAATTTCACTCCCATGTCTTCAATATTTCCTAGTACTAAACAACTTTTTAGACATAACACTTACAGAGAAGATTTAGGCTTCATAGATGTTTTCTTTATCTCTGATACTGGAAAAACATTTGCTTCCTGTTCCATACTGTACACACATAGGATCATTCTATCTTAAAGAAGGATGAATATTTTTTAAAGATAACTGAATAGCTACCAAAGAAGTTTATTTTCCCTCTATGTAAAAGACAAATGCTTTACTTTTGGAAATGATTAAGTGAGTAAGTTCAAGTAGAACTTGGTTCCTCTCCTTGACGTAGTCAAAATTGTCAACCTCTTGCAGTGGTTTGCTCAGCATCTTAATGCTAAGCAAAATTAAGATGCCTCTTTGGTTCTTTATCTCTCTTTGTTGTTTTTATACACAGACTAAAGTAAGAGATATGAATTATTCAGGTACATACAACATACATATTTGAAATCTTCTGTTGTAATTGTTGCTACATGGAACAGCAGCAAATTTTAAAGATTATTTACGCATACTTACTTGCTCTGTGAGTCAATAGAGCTCCAGTTACATATACAATAAAATCAGAAGTGTTAGCATTTTCCTGGACCAAAGCATATATTTTAGTTTTAATGGTACTCTTTCTATTTCAGCTATATTCTTATTTTAATATCAATTTTTAACTTACATGTCTTTAGTTATGGAAAGAGCCTTATAAGAGAAGGGAAACATACAAAGGAAAAAACCTGGACTACACAGAGTTAAAATTTTCAAATTTTGCACTTATTGAAAAATCAATACAGGAGATTATTATTGTATTGCTTTCTGGAAGCACTGGTCTTCAAGCCTAGGCACATCTCCTTCATGGCAAAAAACTGTTAAGTAATTTTATCACAAAAGATACTGTAGGATGGTGTGCAGTAACTAAGGAACCCATTTTAGTAACACAAAAACAAATGTTGAAGGAAAAACAGGACTGAAATATGAAAACCATTTTTAGGCATGATAATTTCTGTCAGAGTTTGCTGCAATTTAAAAAGAAACTCATTGATGATGATGATCATAATGATGATTATAATAATGATGATGATGATTATTACACTTTAATATGAACTGATAAGGATCTGATTTTCTATTGTATGACTTGGACTACTGGTATGATGCAGTCTTTGTTCAACTACGAAGTGTGGACACATTATAAAATAAAATATCAGTATTATCTCATCCCATCTTCATATTTAAGTCTATATACCACAGTCCTGTGAAATTTAAGATAAATGACAGAATAATTTATCCTTTTTTAAACATTCAGAATATGAGTAGCTAAAGATTAATCCTGTGCTTTGGTTGGTTTTCATTCAAACCACTGGTTTCCAGTACATAGGTCTTTTGGTAGAATGATTGTGATATACTTGTGGGACAGTTGTGATATTCTCAAAAGTAGTCTCCACTTATCTATTTTACATAACGTTTCTATAATTATATCTGAATACTTCACTGTCTTCAGCATATAGTAGAACAATAAAAAAGGAAAAAAAAGGTTTAAAAGAGGTCTTAAGAGGTCACTTAAAGTATTCTATTGAAAAGACTGTGTTTTTACTGACATGTTTGTATTAGAAGTTTCTGACGAATCTTCCTTATCCTTCCTATACAATTGATTCAACCTTTTAACTGCATTTAGATTTAAAAGTGATTTCTTAACTTCCTAACCAAAAAGTGCTTCATGGCAACATAAATTTACTTTTTCATGTCTTGTCGCTTGTGATTATAGAAAAAACATTTACTCCTCTTTGTGCCAACCATGTATGTAGTTGAAGCACCATGAAGTTCAATACAGGGAGATGCCAAGTCCTGCCCTTAGGGAGGAATAAACCCAGGCAAAAGGACAGGCTAGGGGCAGCTGGCTAGAAATCAGCTCTGCAGTGGAGGACCCAGGGGTCATGGTGGTCATGGCTGAAGGTTGTTATCTTTTCCTTAGACTGATTCAGTTTGTTCATGCTGTACATAGACCATGTTCTGCATCCTGTGTTCAGGATTTTCTCTCTTCTCTGGATGATCCTGGAGGGCAATATCTTGAATTAAATATAGCTGAGGTCTGCCTCCAGACAGAATGAATGACTTCGTGTATCTGACATGATATAAACCTCAATAGCAGTTTTTTGTTGTTTTTTTTTTTTTTTCCTTTTTCCTTAAGTATGGTGTTACAGCTACTAACTCACAGACGTTGTTTCCTCCTGAACCCTCGCTGTGTAAGATGTGCAAAGGAATTGAAGAATCGTTAGTGCAGGGGAAGAGAAGTCAAGAGGATCCCCTCACTCCATGTACTGGTGGAAAATAATCTCTCCTAAGGGCAAGGGCTACCATTGATTCTACAAATTTGAGTGCCTTTCTTCTGCTGACACCACTACAACTGAACCACAGTTTCATTCATTTTGCTCATTCTCCCTGACACTCCTTGTTTCCCTTCTTCAAGAGTTACCTATGAAATGCTGAGAGTGACACAGATTAGTCTCCTAGGTTAAAAGTGGCACATTCTGGCACATTTCTGTCACATTCAGAAAAAGTTCACCTACTGCTTGTATAAAGGTTTGCTTCCTATTACACTATCACCAGCATAACATGTAGGTTACTAGCCCCAAATATTTGTAATTCAGTGAATTCCTGAGCTGGACATGTTTTTCATGTGTATGGGAAACTTCAAAAGGTTAATATTTCATGAATTTGTCTGAACACTTCCTGAGCACAGGTAAACTCTTAGCAGGAGTAATATCTGGTGACAAGGAATTCACCATATGTACATTACATATTCTTGTACTTTTATTTCTTTTTAATTGCATCTGATGTGCTCATATGCTGGAAGAGGGACTGAGAATCCAGTTTGTAATAATCTTCTCCAGAGCACTACCGTTGTGGCTTTGCTGGAAGGGGACCAAGCTGCTCCTAAGTCAAGGTCAAGAGTGACCTTTCAAGAAAGAGGAAAGCAAACAGGTGTGAAATGACACAGAGTTTTCTAGAACCCATCCACTATGGATAAAATCATTAAAATTCTACAATCCTTAAGGAAAAAAATAGGACAGAGAAAGACATTGCTACAAGGCAATGTTGAATATATGGAATAAATGAAGTTGCATATACAAATAGGGTTAGAAAGAAATTCAAGGGCTGATACACAACTTTCTGCATGCAAACTGGAAGCCTAAATACAAAAATGGGAGTATTGCTCTGGATGGAACCAAAGTATGTTGGAAACTTGGAGGAAGACAAATAGTAGAACACACTGTTACCAGAATACAACATACGTAAGGAACTTAAATCTGGAAAGTATAAACCTTTTAAAATGCCAGCCCTTATGTTTCCCTCTGTTTCCAGAAACAAATACTTAATTTCAGATTCATTTTTTTTCCCCATATAGCGCAATAGATGTCAAACTCTGTTATAGTGTGATGGGAGCATGTCTTGAATTGTTAGCACAAGGTATAATAGCAAAAGTGGTAGAAGAATGTGACTCCAAAATGATTGCTTCTTCAGAAGGACATATTTCTAATTGCAAATATGTTGGCTTCTATTTCCTTTAACTGGGACACAGGTGCTTTGTGCCAGTCAAACCTTTTTTTAGGAACATAGAAAATGGGAGAAAACAAAGAATTACTGCTTGAAGGAGACTAACTTCACTTTTAGACCTAGAGCTAGAGAGCATGACTGCAATTTCAAGCCTTTACCAACTAAGTTAAATTTGGCTGAAGGGTGTGTTTCAGACCTGAAACTCCCTCTGATACTCTGACTATGCAGCATATACACATGAAATAATAAGGAGATTTTCTTAACTGATCCTGAATGAAAGATAACTTTGAAAAAGAAGAGAAAATAGAAGTGTCAAACAGTCATTTGAAAGAGATTCCAGAGGAGAACTTTTATCTCAAAGAAAAATAATTGGAGGGGATTAATTGATTCACAAATTGGTCAAAATAATGACAGAGCCAGAAGGATTGTGGAGATCTCACGAAATACATGTATGGACCCTAGTAGCCGTGATGCCTTGCTGAACTACTCTTAGTGAATTAGGAGTAATAAACCAAAGGATGTTTTTCAGCCTTGATCAGAGATATCAACTTGTCCTATAATTTTGCTTTCAAAAATAGATGGTTACAAAGGACCTTAAAAACCTTTCTGCAGTTGCTGTGCTTGTTATGCTTGTGTATCCAAATATAGTAGTGAGAACTGCATTTTTTCTACACAGGGAAACAAGAATCTATAAAAGAATGAATTGATGACCAAGTGACCAATTGACTGAAAAAGGAACGTTCACAGGATACGTTCCAAATCTCCTGTTCCAATAAAAATATTGTGTCATGGATTAGAAATAAATGTTATGAAACTAATGGTCTGTTAAATAGTTTTTGCCCAAATATGGGAAAAGAGAGATCTTTGCTGAGCAAGGTTTACATCCAGGGAAAGAAAGAAAAAATTGATAACACTGACCTTGCTCTACCTGCATTCTTTATAGATAAAGGAAAAGATATTACTTAAGTTGCTAACACAATCTTTAGAAAGGTAATATATAATAAAAGAAAGACATTTATGTTCAGCTGAGGAGAGATGTGTGAACCAGAAGTCAAAAAGTGGATAAAGAGGAAAAAAAGGTCAGATATTGAGGAGATAACAGTTATCAATTCTATCAAGAAATGTTTTTGCCTAAATTTTTGACCTTTACTTGTCATTGTTAAATTATTTTTCTTTTAGCCGTTCAGTCATTTGCTATTTTTAAAGTTAAATTTGAAGAATAAAGACAAGAGAGGGGGGAAAATTAACAGCAAGAGCTCTTTCTGTTGCTGTTCTCCTTTTATCTTTTTCTCCATGTATTTTGTGGGTCTGTTTTTGTATTACTGAAGCAGTTCTGAATTCTAATGATAAAGCACTTGGCTCAAACCCCACATGTGCAATAATAGGCTTAGTTACTCAGTACTTGTCCAGAATCTCAGAGAATTTCAAACCTTAGCATATTTGGAAGCAGTGCATATCTTATCCATGGTTTAAAACAATAAAGAAGAAAGTGTATGCCAGAACATGGAAGTTATAACTTGATTTCAGAATACTTAAAGCAGGAGAGACTGATTTTTTTTTTTCAAAAAACAAAGCAAATATAAGTTGGAAAGTGAAGAAAAGGAAAAAGAAGCATTATCAGAAGGGAATATGTCTGGCTAATATACCACTTGGGTATGCTGCCATTCAAAGGGCAATGAAGAAGCTGGATAAATGGGCAGGCAGGGCACCATGAAATTCCATACAGGGAGATGCTAAGTCCTGCCCTTAGGGAGGAATAAGCCCAGGCTCCAGCACAGGCCGGGGGCAGCTGGCTTGAAATCAGCTCTGCAGTGAAGGACCCAGGAGTCATGGTGGACAAGCTGAACGTGATCCAGCAATGCGTCCTTGTTATAAAGAGGGGAAATGGCATCCTGCCCCCAGCATATCTTGGTGGCTGGGGTTGCTCCTTTCATGTGCAGGAATTTGCACTTCCCCTTGTTGGACACCATGAGGTTCTGCCTGCTCTTTTCTCCAGCCTGACCAGATCCCTCTGGGAGGCAGCACAACCCTCTGGTGTATTGTTCCTCCCAGCAACCAAAGCAGGGAGCTGCATTCTGAAATCATGCCAGATCCTGAATTTCAGGGAGCTGATGGCACCTGGGGTGACAAGCAGCACCCTGTGCAACACTCTCCCTGGGTAGCTCTGAAGCAGATTATTCTCACACAATACGTCAGACATGCTCTCTGACATGCCAGATCGTATGCAGAGATTAGATATTTGTCCATTCAGTGGGAAGAGGTCATACTTACAAAAGTTAGGACTAACTGCATCTGATCTGTAGGAGACTAAGTTCCTTTTAGTTACTGGCAATGACTTTTAAGCCAAAACAGTAAAGAAGCTTCTATGACTAGAGGCAAAATGTGAACCAGTTCAGGTAATTCACTTCTCCTCCATCTGTTGATTGAGCAGCTTTTGTGAAAATCTCCTTCAGCCCATAAAGCAACGCATGTGGAATTGAGAAATTCACCTGGAGGCAATCCCCTTCTGCCTACAACCAGACCATTACCTGCCATAACCTCCACCTAGTTACAAGGTGCACAGGTGGCCAAGGTGTGGGACTCAGCCACCCTCTCTGCCCAGCAATTTAAAGTCAAGTATTCTCAGCAGCATGGTGCTCTTGGTCCTCTGCACAATAAACAGAACCTTTAATAACTCTGAGTTACTAAAACAATGCTGTATAGAAAACAGTGCAAGGATTAAAAACAACAGTGCCAATGCTAATTAGGGTTAGCCAAGGTTTTCTCATTCATACAACTAAGGGGACATATGGGAAATGTCATGTTGTCAAAGCAGATTCTTTGCTTCTAAAAGTTGTGTGAAACATCAAAGCCAAGTAAAATAATAGCTGCATGCAACAAATGTGAAGTACAAGAGCTTCAGATATGCTATCTTTTTTGCTGCCTGACAGGGGCTGCTGTAAGAATGCATGCAAAATTAAATCTACTGTGATGTCTATTGTCAAGCTGTTAGTCTGACTCTTCTTCTGAGACATTATTTTAATTTTTGTATGAAAGATAGAGAAAAAAAGCATTTAAGATATGATTTTTATATAAGAGGGTTTTTATTTAAACAGCACAGAAAACCTTGGAATTGAAAATATTAACTGGAAAAAAATGATGCCTCATAAAAGCTTGAAACATTGCTCTTCTTATGGATGCAGCTCGACTTCCTTCTTGTAGTCTGCAGGTTTGAATTAGAAGAGAGTCAACAATTGTGATTGTTAATGACTGCTTGTACATAGACCTCTCTTAAATGTGATGATTCTATACAAATAATAGAAGAGGCTTTTCACCTTCTGTGTTAGGACTCACCTAAGAAAGAGGCATATTTAGCATTGTTGCTAAAGTGGTCACATGTATGTATGCCATAAATATAACATTCAGGTACTTTCAGTGGCTCCTGGCCTCTCTTAGGAACACAAAAGTAATTTTGAGGAGACAAACAAAAGCTAGTGGGAGGGACTCACAGACAGAGATGGACATCTGCTTACCAGGAGAATGTGTAACAAGTTTTTATTATTCTAATGAGAGAAGAAGCAAGGCACTGAAAAGTGTGTTAGATTCAAAATCTGAATGATCTGTTTGAGTTTTAAGTCTTGAATTTCTTTGTGTATTTTTCATTATTGTTGGATTCTCTGTTCACAGATCCTCAAATAAAGGAAAGACAAGTAGCTGAAATGTAGACAGAGCCAGAGGTTTCCTCTCTATTTCTGATTCTCTACCTCCAAAACATGAAAAAAGCGAGATATGCAAGGGCAGAGGTTTTCTCTTTGTAATCTGGGCTACCCCATGCCAGATGACCCATCCCTTTGGGCTGTGGATTATGTTTTTCAGCCATTTTTTTTTTCTTCCTTTTGTTTGTATGTGTTTTGGTGAGTTGTTTGTTTTTTTGTTTTTTTTTTTTTTTTTTTTTTTTTTTCATTTGTTTCCCATTTAACCTGACAGAACACAGCCGAAAACATCAGTCAACTTTAAGAAGTGCAACCTTTGTGGTTGCACAAAATCATATCTGTTGGCAAACCTAACAGGAAGGCAAAGATGGGTTTTAGGGTGTGTAGGGACCTTCAAGCCATATGTGAGATTGTTCCACAGGATTAACAGGGAAGCTGAGCTGGCTTGGGAACTTCTGGGTAATCTGGATCTCTGAGCTTGAAGGAGCACATCAGTAGACTGTGTTAAGACTGGCAATACCCTGGTGAAGCAGTGGAACTCCTTGGGATGGGTTTTCACCTTTTGTGAACCAAAACTGGAGCTCTCTTCTTCCCTCACCTCTCTTGAATATGTAATGTCTATCCTGTGGCCCTTGAAGGTTTGCTGGCTGGTATTTGAGATCAGAAAGACTGGACATATCTCTATTACAGGAATACCAACCACTGTAGACCAACAGCTTCTCAGTGATTTTAAGGACTGAAAATAATGCAACTTCAATGCAATATTTAGGACTGCTCTTATTTTTACACTGTCTTGCTTCTTAACCTGAGGCCATGGTTTGAGTTGATAACTACTACACAAAAAACTATCTTTTAATTGTTCCTGACAGAAATTGCAAGAATGGTGAGAAAATTAATTATTAATAATCATAGAGTATAAACTTGTTTGAATTACTTATGATTTGACTCTCAGTCTGAAGAGTTTGTAATGATTTATTTTTCTACCAGCCCTTTCTTTTAGTTGTGTGGTGGAATATGGAAGGCAGGGTCACCAAGAGAAACGGGGACTGTTTAGGGCCTGTAGATGGCATTATGACATTACTGCATTTCTGTTGACTAGCTCTGAACACATTAAAAATTATAAAGTACCAAGAGGTCATAAAGGTGTATAGCAGCTGTGACACAGCTGATGAAGTTACATGACTGCCAACCAGCATCATTTAAATCCCTTAAAATATATCAGGTGCAATGCTTAGCTGCAGTTCAGTGTAGTAAGTGAATGCTATATAAACTATGAGTAATGTACTGAGTAATGCAAGCTAACTGTTTCTCAAGAGAATTTGGCTGTGGTTTTAGTCAACTAAGATTAGCAATTGGTAAATCAAAACTGGAAGCCTTTGTGTAGTCAACAGTGGAAAAAGTCAAGACGTGCCTTAGGGCCTTCACTGTACTGGAATGGAGAAAGAAAAATGACCTGGCTACATTATGCTATTGATATTATGTCCTGGAAGTACCAAAGATATGTCACTAGAATATTATTGCTCTTTTTTTTTTTTTTTTTTTTTTTGTCTTCTCAGAATGCAGGGCAGAAAATGAAGATGCAGCTGAAACTGGAAATATATACTTAAGGAAGTGTAGGATTCAGCTAGCATGCTCTCCTTCCTTCTGTGAATTAAGTTTCAGGTCAGTAGTCTGTAACAAATCTTCCATTCCAGTTGGGAGACAAGCTAGTGCATTACAACACAGAAACTAGACTAGCTTTTAAAATGCTTGTAAAAATGAGATTGTATCTACCAGGATACATAAAAATATTCAACACATTAAATCAATAATATTTTCCTGACATTAATCTATCCTTTCTTATTTAAAGGACATACCCTTTCAGCAGAGATCAGCTACCCTAAAATTACCCTCAGCAAGCACAGTAAACACTGAAATAATCATTATGATCTGAGATGAAAATTGTACTGTAGAGCTTATGTAAATCATAAAGCTTTTTTTTATGTTCCAAATATGTTTATAGTTTGCTAGTATTCCTTGCTATAGTGTTAATAGTTGAAATTGTAAGCAGAATTATGTCAAGTATGACTGGGGAGTAATGGAATGGCTTACCACAGGGAATTAAAGGCAGGATATCAAACTGACTGTTCTTCAACTGTAATTTTGGGGTTGCACACATTGAGCAGGGGTTATTTTGTATCAGTCACAGGCATGTTTATATGATGCAGACCTACTCCTATGGTCTAGTTTTCTACCAGAAGAAAAATCCTATCCTTATGCTTTTTGATAAGGTCAGTGATAATGTATCATAAGAATTAAATTGTCCTGTTGAGCCAGAACCTGAGCAAAATAAAACTGTCAATGACAACAGAATCATTAGTGTCCTGCTGTGGGAAAAAAAACCCCATCTTCCCTAGATTAGGTGACTGTTAATCAGAAGTTGCATCTGTATTGCATGTAGACACTTGTCTATATAAAACATTTATGTTTTCAATATTTCCAGAGAAGATTTTGACAAGGTTAGGTTTACCTCAGATTACTTTTTTTCCTGGTGTCCTTTGAGCCATGTCTCCCAGGTGACAAGATGCTCTTGAAACTGTTAGAGCTTTCTGCCTTTGAAACACAGACTTGCATTCCTGGTTAACACACAGAGAATTGCAGCAATGAACTCTGCAGGGGCATGGATCCATAAGAATGAGCAAATTGCTGTTAGGAGAGACCTGAGAAACACACCTCTGTTCAACAGTAAGCACAATCCATCCTCCATTCACTACAGTGGCTCCCTATGGGGTGCTGAATAGGCAGAGCAGAACTTGCATGTGTCTGTCTTAGCAACTCCGTTGGCTTTTTCATATCCAGCTGTCTGTCTTGCATTTGTGATGAAACATCGCTTCTTATGGACAATATCTGGAATCTTAAACAGAATTTTCTTGGTTAAGTTCAATGTGGATTCTTTTGCTGGCTAATAGGTTAGAAATACATATTCATTACAATATGGGATATAACTAGAGTGAAGGGAAAAGCACACTCAAAAGAGTTGTATTTGATTTTGCTTGTATTGACACCATAAATGACTATAGCTGTTAGAAGCCTGTTTTGGCTATTACTCATTTTATGCATTTTAGGAAAACTGTTATGAAACGTACAGTGCAATTTTCTTCTCAGACAGAATGTTAGTAAATGTTTTGCTGTGAGAAATGGAGTTTGCCTGCATGATAGAGAGTGACTGTGCCTGAGCATGGTGATTGTGTCTTAATGCTATGTTTCTTGTGGTGCTACTTAGCTGAAATATAGCTGAGTTTTGTGATCCAAATCTGGCACTGAATAACACTGCTTCTCTGCTGTCTATGAATCTGTGCAATTTAAGCAGTGGAGCACGAGTTTTCCAAGTTCAAAACCATTTATATTAAGAAGTCATTTTCCTAGGTCAAATACAGCTGTAACAATTAAGTAGTGTATACAGAACTGTATATAACAGTTCTTGCATACTCGCACATGCTCTGGATGACTCCAGTGTTGACTACTTAGAGCATTCACTCTTAAATTTGTTATGAATAGATTCTAATGATAATTTTATTACCTCTCTAAGAGCATGCCTTCATTTAGAACAATGAAGCAGGCGTTCGTGAATGAGTAATAATTAGACTGAGGTATTTAGGCTCTGCTTCTAATAAGAGACATAGAAAATAAGACATTTACTAATAATTATAGGGAAGCAATCTAAACAGTGCCTCTATCATATTTAAAACCAGTGGGAAACTGGGGAGAACAAGGTCTAAAATTACTAGTGCTGCCTTTAAATTAAGGCAGTGTTAAATTACTTGAAATTCTAGCAATATCTGAGAGGTTCGGTCCTTCATTAGACTTTATCAGTTTCTTCTTCCCCTTCTTCCTCTGCTGTCTTCAGCCTAGAAGTCAGTGTGGTGGGGGAAATCTTCAGCTCCTGCCACTCAGTGACAGCAGTTCAAGTGAGTGGCACTATCCCCACTGCCTGGAATGGATGACATTTATCTTTGGAAGTGGGTGGTTGCAAAAATGCAAACATAAAACCTCTTATAAGTTTTTTTCTTGGGTTTCCCCAGTGCTGTCTTGATAACTTCTGCCAATTTGTTGTGCCACTATGGTCTTTTGAGCTGAGTCTGACTCGTTATCATATTTATTGTGTTTCTGCTGCAAAGCACTTCTCCATAACCATAGCCAGGCACTATTGGACAGAGAGAGGGCACAGGGGTTCTTGAAATTAGAGATGTTCTACTGTACAGTCTCTGAAAGCAGCAAACATCACTGACTGCCTTCTTCTCTCCCCCGCCACAGCTCACGTATGGTGTGTGGGCCTTCACTTCACAAAGCAACCAACCCTCAGATCTGCAAATCCACCAAGCAGCAAAAAAATGTGAGTTAAAGCAACAGTACCTTAAGAGCAGAACTTTGAAACTTTCTGTGCAGAGAAAAAAAAACTTCCCAGAAATATATCTATTCCCCAGCACATGTTTTCAAGCACCTGGGGAAAGATAAAAGTTTTGGAGTACTACTGGTGACATGGGCAAAACACAGGGCCTGGCACAGCCCTTGAGCATGATCATATTAAAACCATGGGCTGTTGGACACAGGTAAAAAAGGCCTGCAGGCTTTCTAAAAGAGCTAATTTTCAGAGTCTTTTCCTCTCAAAATATTGACTTCAGACTCCAGAATTGCCTGAAACTCATTCCTAAGTAAGATGTGGAACCTTGAAAGAGGGTCAGTCTCTCTATTCTCTAGAATAGAGAGAATAACTATTTTCATAAAAATTTAGAACCACAAAATGGTTGAGGTTGGCAGTAACCTCTGGATGTCATTTGGTCTACCTCCCCTGTTCAAGCAGTGCCACCTAGAGCAGGCTTCTCAGGACCACGTCAGATGTGTTTTGAATATCTGTAAGGATGAAGAGTCCACTATCTCTCCAGCAACTTGCATCACTTCTTGCTCACTCTCACAGAAAAAAACTGTTTCCACATGTTCAGGATTTTCTCCCATATCGAGTTTCCTTTCTTCAGAGACGTTTACATTTTCTAAGAACAGAGGCATATTTTCTTTTGCAAACATAGATAGAGGCAAATACAGACCATGAAATGATAGATTGATGGCTGGAGAAATTATCAGATTGAGAGCTCACTACAGACTTTGCTGTCAGGTGCACTCAAAGGAACGATGTCCCTTTTCTCTAAATCTCCCCACAAGTCCAGTCCTCAAAAAATTCAGGTGAATAGCCTTCATTTAGCTCCTTGTCTTCCTTTCCTAGCACCAAGACTGTGCAGAGCTGGTTTCTTCCTATCTTTCCTGGGGTTTTCATTGTCATTGCAAGCTCCTGATTTCAATTTTGGGAATGGCTACAGAAGGGAAGGAGACCCATCCGAGGTCAGACACATACAGCAGCCACTTGCCAGCTCTTGACTTCGGTTGTAAAATACAGTCTCTCTCACTGACATATTATTCAGCTTCCCATGTCTTTTTAATACAACTTCATGATGGTATCATCCTCCTTTTGGTATTTTTGTGAGCTTAGTGAACTGGCTGCCAACAAAATCCCACTTTCTTCCCCCACCAAGTTAGAAAAAGGAATGAAGCTGCTGGAGCAGATCTGTAGGCTGCTTTTCAGGCACAAGTTGAAGTACAAGACATGCTATTTGAATGTAAGAAATAAACTTTTTTTTTTTTTTTTATTGTGAGGGTGGTCAAACACTAGAGATTGGTATAGAAAAACTTTGGAGATGTTGAAAGTCTGACTGGACATGATCCTGGGGAGCCTGCTGTTAGATCCTGCCTGCAGCACGAGTTTGACTGACGATCCCCAGAGGTACATCCCCAGCTCAGCTGCTCTGGATTGCTGTGATTCTCCCACACTCCAGCTGTATTTCAGATGTGTTCACTTCTACAGAAAAGTCTGAGCTTTCAGTTCTGGATGAAAACTCTTCAAACTACTGACTTTTCCTTACTAACTTACTGACCTTTCCTTATCTTGATTTCTTCTGGGCTTTCGGCTTTACTATAATGCCAATGCTATTGATAGTTTAGTTTCTTACATGCCACGTTCACTTTTAAGTGACCACTTGAATTTTTTTGTAAGGGCAAGGTAACACAAATCATTGACTCCAAGTTTATCCTGTTTATGTTAAATAACTGCACTAGATTATAAAATATTAAACTGCATTTATTCTGAATGTAGTTTGTACCCTTCTTTCTAAAGAGGCTAAAAATTTTTTATTTACACTGTGATCATTTTACCTTTAAGACTGAAAGCTGATACATTTTTATCAAGCCACTAGTCTTTTGTTGTTGCTGGAGGATTTTCAGTGTGTATGTTTGTATGTGTTGTTTTTCATTTTGTTTTGTTTTACCAAAAATATGTAGAAATAAAAAAACCAAGAATAATGCCTTTGTGATAATTTTCTTAAAAAGTCAGTTTTGTCTAACAGTCTTTAAATGGCTGTCTTTAGAAGCATGATAAATACTAAATTGATGGGGATATACATGTGTGTCACAGAAATTTCTGCTTCCATTGTGTACAGGAGACCCTAGGAAGAAAGCTGCCAGGGTAAAGAGATATTCTGCTTCTTTTTCTGTGATGGAGTTAGAAATTCCTTTTAAAATTAGTTTTTCCTGTGTAAGGTTCTCTAGGAATATTTTGTAGGGTACCAAAATATCAAAATATTATATCAAGAATATTGTGTCCAGCAGGACCAGAGCAGAGACCATCCCCTGTATTTGGCACTGGTGAGGCCAAACTTGGAATGCTGTGCTCAGTTTTGGGCCCAACACTGCAAGGCAAACATTGTGGGGCTGCTCTCAGTGCTGTGTTTAGTTGCCAAGGTGGTGATGGATCAAAGTTTGGACTCAATGATCCTGGAGTCTTTTCCAACATAAATGATTCTATGATTCTGCAGTCCTATAAAACTGCACATCCCAAAAGACTGGACTTGGATTCTAAGAGAATGGCCTAAAGTTTCATTGGATACCATCACTAAATGCTGAAGTAGGAAACTCAGTAGAATTGAAATTGTTTCTGCCACTCTCAGCATATAAAACTTCTTCCTGTTCTTCTCATTGGTGATTATCACGCTAGGAAAAAATGTTTTCATATCCCAACCACCTATTGAGACAATAGGCAGGAGGCAGGAATCAAGAAGGGATTCACCTATGCCAATAAATCTAAGCTGTATTTACAGAAAGAAATAAAGTGGAAAAAAAGTGGAAAGAAAAAAAGTGGAAAGAAAAAAAGTGGAAAGAAACTGTCACTGTTATGAATTATTTTGATTTATGTTAAAAAATTGAAATAGTTTGAACCCTGCTTAGGATACATCCCAAGGATTTCAAGAATGCAGAAGAGCTTTTTTCACTCACTGATGAAATTTTGGCTGCTCTTGTGGCCGGAACAGTCTCTTAAATTAAACCACAACAAATGCTAGAGATTTACTGTTGCAACATAGGTAACAATTTGTGGACAAGGAGTGAAGTATCCTAGTTTATTTCTATTAAGGTCTATTTTTTAAAGAAAAAAAGTCTGCATACATAAATGAAAAAGAATTAAATAATCCTAATTAGTTTTCTTTCCTTTGTTTCAGCAGACCTGAGAGATTAAATAGTTTAACAGAGAGGAATATATTACGGACCATAATGAGGGTAACATGGGCAAATTTTAATTAGTTTAAATCACCTACTATCTGCTTGTGTCATTATTTGTTGTATTTCATATGTGTTTTATTTTTCACAGTTTGTAAATTTTATATATATATAAGTAGTATGCAATTTATAAATTATAATTGGTTGTTTATATATCTTCACTGAAATTGTCTCACTAATGGTAGTAATTTGTCAGTATTAGACAATAGAATTAGATCTCATCCAAAAGAACTGGAAATCAAAAAGCAGACTGTTATGTAACACTGACTACTCTTCAGTAGTAAGGCAAAGGTTTTCCTGCCTTTATGAGCTGTAAATGAAAACTGAGAATGAAAATAAATTCCTCTGACCAGACATGAAGTTCTGGGAAGTATTGGGAAGTATATGACAACAGCAGAGTTAGCATTTGATTGCTCTTTTCACCTGCTATTTAGGACAATCAGTAACAATGGCCTTGTTATGCAAAATCTCAGACTTTATTTGCAGTACAACAGAAGGTCAAGACAATTCCATCCAACCAAAAAAGCAACGAATACTGAACTTTTTGAGACTATGGAAAAAGTACTTTCTAGCCATTCAAATAAATTTACTCCCTTTACTTTGTCAGCCTTGTTCACTTCCATCTCTCTTCCCTCTGATGCCGCACTCCATTTCCAAGCAGTGCCTCTCTAACCTCTTCCCTTCCTTAGGGCTGGAAATCTACTTAAATCCACAAGTTGACCTGATTCCCAGAACTGTATTCCTTCACAGTGATAGCTGGTTTTCCATGTTATGAAAGACCCTCAAGTGTTTGGTTCCAGTAAAAACACTTCTGGCATCCACTAATCCAGTATTCTTTTCTGTTTCAGTCATTGATATGTTACTTTACTGGATGGGCATTCCCAGCATTCCTCTGAAATCACACCTGTTTTATCCAGTTGGACCTCATGGATCTGGGGGAGGAACAGTCCTGCTCCTGATGTACAACATCTATCATAACCTGTCTGTTACCTCACATGGAACTGTTATGTGGGAATAAAACATCTGTGCTTTGTCTAGATTGGAAAACATTCTACAGATACAATATAGGACTGCTCAATCTCTGGTTACTCCTCAGGATCACACCCATAGCAATTATGTTGAGTTAGAACAATTGTTTCAAAGTAGCTTCTAATTCTACAAATTTAATTACTTAATATATATTTTGCAAAAAGATGTTTCAGAGTCATGATTACTGTACATATGCATTCACAGCATAAGCGTTTGCTGTTAGTTTGGCAAAGCATACTCAACATACATATACACATATATTTTTGCATACTCAACTCAAATATATGTTTGTGGGTATGGGATACAGTGAAAATGAACGTGCACATAATGTTTTGAAGTGCCTGTGGGTTATTTTGTCCATTCATTTCACAGCTACATTAGCTGTTACTTTAGCAACAGAAAATCCAGTGTAGACAGCTCTCAAATCAGATAAAATTATTCAACTCAGTTCAAGTCCAACAGATATGATATCATCATTGTTTCTTTCAATATTTGTAGGCTTTTACAAATAGAACATTTATTTTGTAGGCTTCTACAAATAGAACAGTCATTTTGCTTTTGCTAATGATGTACAAACACAGTACTCGTTGTACAGAGGTTATTGCTTTAATCCCTCACTCCCCTTCCCTGCGCACTGAAAGTCATAGCTCATGCCTTTTGAGACTGGTAATATCTGAATGCATTGTGCTTCTGCTGAGCCTTTACTTATTCTGTATGCCTTATTCCGTATGCATCACATATCTTGTTTAGAATAATGATCTATCACTAAACCATCTACAGCCAGTTGGTTTGAATGTAGTAATCTACCATTTCTTCACTTCAGGCCAGTCATATCACATGACATGACTATACTGACTTATCACATTCTGTCAAGTATTCTTGGGCTAATTATTCCAGTTCACACAATCTGCATCACTGTATGACTGAGGGTACACAAACATTTTCAGTTGTTTTGTGTCATGATGATTAATTTCTTTAATTATACGAAAAAACAATTACAAGGGGAAAAAATAATGCAGTGCAAATAATTCAAAGATACATCTATTATGCACCTGGGATGCAGTATTTCATTACTTAGGTACTTAAATTACTAAGGTGAATAACCTCAGCTCAGGGTAAAGAAATACTGCACACCTCCTTCTGTGAAGCTGGCTGTTTCTGGTCTTTTGGTTAAAATGTATAAAAATGTACAGTAAATATTTAGAAAATATATGGATAGTGAAATTTGTTACAATCAGTCTAGCCCTTTGGTTGTCAGTGGAGCGGACAGCTAAACCAGCCACCTAAGTGCCCTCTTTAATAAAGAGGAAAGGAGTTATTCTAACCCTAAACAGCATATCTAAATAGGTCAATTGACTAAGTTGAGAAGACAGGAATAAAAGAATAGAGCTAAAGTGCAGAAGTTCACCAGTTAGCATTTTCCCTCTGAAGTTTCATGGATGAGATGCTATTGCTAGGAAGGTGATATCCCTCATATTCAGGTGGATCTTCCTGTGCACCACTTTTGCCCATTTCATCTTGCCCTATTGCTGGACACCACCAAGCAGAGCCTGGCTTTTGCTTCTTGGCACTCTCCCTTTGGGTTTACATTGAAGATGTCTCTCTCAGCTGTGTCTTCTAGAGACTGAACTGGCCCAGCTCCCTCAGCCTGTGCTCATAAGAGAGATGCTCCAGACCCCTCAACCTCTTTTTCACTGTTCAAGGGAAAGTCTTCCTTCCAACATTCCTTTACCCTGCACTCCTGGGTAAGAGATCTCTGAGGCCTGGTCTTGTCAGTGAAGACCAACACAAAGAAGACATTCAGTCACTCTGACTTCTCTGTGCTCTCTGTTACCAGGATCCCTCTCCATTTAGCAATGAGCCCACATTACGCTCAACTTGCTGTTGAGATATTTCAAAAAGCCCTTCTTCTTGTCCTTCACATCCTTGGCCAGATTTAATCACAGATAGACCTTGACCTTCCTCTACTCATTTCTACTTACTGTGAATGCTTCTCTCTATATTCATTTCAAGTGGCCTGATCCTGCTTCCATGTCCTGTATATTTCCTGCTTATTCTTGAGTAATGACAGGAGTTCTTTATTCACCCTCATGGATCTCTTGCCCCCTTTGTTTATTTCTTGCTCAAGAGAATTGTTTTTGAGATTGGATAAAGTAATTCTTATCAACCAGCTCTCAGACTCCTCTACCCTGCAGAACCTCTCCCCATGGGATTCTTCCAAGAAGATCTCAGAAGAGGCTAAAGCTAGTTTTTCTGGAGCCTGTGATTGTACCTTGGTGCCATGCTTCCTCCTTGTACAATACTGAACTACACAACCCCATGGTCCCTGCAGCTAAGGCTGCCCCCAGCTTTAAGTCCCCAGCAAGGCCTTCACTGTTTGCTAGATAAGGTTGAGGAGCACATTCTCCTTCCCACTCTTGGCAGTTCCACTCCATGCCTCTTCTTTCTGGGGTGTTCAGTTTCTTTTGAAGACTTTGATGACTGATTGTAGGAATCTTTTCTTGCCGTTTTATAAGCAGCATTCCATTGCCACCAGTTGCAGAGTATCTAAAAAATATTTCCTCTCACAACTTAATGAGCAATTTTGTAGATTTCCTCTGGTTTTTAGAAAGTCTTTATGACACTGACATGAGAACAAAATTATAGAAATGTTTTCATGTTCTCCCATTTTTTGACACTGTTTGCTTTTAGTTTTGTTATCATTAGCCTACTTTCCTGTTGCCACCACCATCTCTTAAATATCAGCCAATGAGGATAATTATGTTGTTAAGGGCTACAGATCCAAAGTTTAAAATCTATGACAGCTGGTATAATGTGTGTACTGCTATGAAAGTTTAAACAAAACTGATTTGTAGCTCCAGAAAATAAAATTTTAGCTTGATCAAACACAGAAACAAATTGATAAATTAGCTGTAAATCATAGAGACTTATCTCTAAAATATCTCTAACTCTTGCATGGAAGTGTGTTTACTGGAAATAATTGCACAGAACCACCAAATTGAAAACTTGACTTATTAGCTATATAGTTCTATGCATTTTTGTTTTTAATAATCATGTTACAAAGTTCTGTACTAGCTTCGATATGCCTTTCTGAATATGCTTTACAGCACTGGAATTGTGTACTACCCTCACTTGTGTTATTGTGAAGAAATGTTCACAGTAGACAAAGTTCTTGGGTATAGAGATTACTATCACCTCATCCATTTACCGTTGGCATAGGTATGTTGTGAAATAACCAGAGAAGCCAAAATTTACAAGGTTGGTTATATTACTGGTCTGTGGATGACCCCATGCCAGAGCAGGTGGATACCTGAATGAAGCTGTGACCCTATGGGAAGCCAGGACTCAAACAGGCTCCTGCAGGACCCACGGAAAGAGGAGCCCACACTGGATAAGGTTTGCTGGCAAGTCTTGTGATCCCAAGTGGGACAATATTGGAACAGCCTGTTCCTGAAGGACTGCACTCCTGGAAGGGATCCACACTGGAGCAGTTCCCTAAGAACTGTATCTCACGGGAAGGACCCACGTTGGAGAAGTTCATGGAGGTCTGTCTGCCATGGGAAGGACTCCGTGCTGGAGCAGAGGAAGAGTATGAGGAGTCCTTGTGCTTAGGAGGAAGAAGTGTCAGAGACAACATGTGATGAACCTCTCTTCCCCATCCCCCTGCACAGCTGAGGGGAGAAGGCAGAGAATTTGTGAGTGAACCTGAGCCTGGGAAGAAGAGAGGGGTGGAGGAATGGGGTGTTTTTATGACTAATTTTTATTTCTCATCCTACTTTGATATGATTGGCAATAAATTGAACTAATTTATTTCCCCAAGTTGAGATTGTCTGATGGTAACTGGTGAGCGATCCCTGTACATTTCTGTCTCAGGCAAGGAGCCTTTGTTATACATTTTCTCCGTCTGTCCACTTGGGAGATGTCCAGCCAGAGTCACCCACCACAGATTCTCAAAGGTGCACAGAAAGGTGCTTTGCAACTTGTTGCTTCTCCTCCAGAAACCGCCAGTCTCTTTCTCAGCGCCCTGAGTGCATCAACCCTCCCCAAGAACTTCTGGCTGCTTGAGCTCATGTACAGCCTCAAAAAGCACAACAGGTTATGAAGAAAGTGAGATGCCTTAGTGTGGATGATCCTCCTTCCCACAGGAACTGGTTTTAAGCTCTCTAGCCTTCAGCTCGTGCCAGAGATCAATTCAGGTTGCCATTCCTGACCACGAACTTGCTGATGCAGACCCTAAACCTGACCCACAGATCCATTTACCAACTTCAGCTCAAACCTGCCTTGTCACCATGGGTTTGCCTGGTTACTGCTGAGCTGTCTCTGGTCCTAGTTTATAATCACCAGGCCTGATCCTGATTGTGAATTTCCAGCTTGGCTTCATGGGCTTAGCTGATGATCCATGTTTCAGGCTGTTTTCCAGCTGCCAGTCCCCAGCTCCTATCCTGTCGGATATGGCTTCTGTTGTGCTTGGCTCCTGATTCCCTGTCCCTTCAGGAGCAGCTGGCCCCCACTGTGTCCTGGTTTGTTTCTCATACCTAATGTTCTTTTTGTTTCCCAGTCTCATAAATTGTCTCAGAAAGGTCTGGCTTATGAACAGTGGAATGGCTTATTGACAGGTTGAAATAAAGCCTCATTGCTGCTCTTCCAGGCTCATCAGTCAGATCCTTGTGGGTGAAAGACTGATCACTTTCTGGTTGGTGGTGAGTTTTTCAGCATCCCCACGAAGAGACACATCAATTTCTAGTGCAGCCTCAGACATGAGCTTTCTGCAAAGGGGTTTCTGAAATGGGAGTTTTCAAGACAAGTGTTTAACAGGAATAACATGTGCTACTGCTTCCAGTCACATTTACAAGTCTGCTGGTCAATCCTAGCAATTATTGTTTTCAGATCTGGGTATATTCATGCCTGCATGGGCAATCCTTCCAGAGAAGGAGGATACTACAGAGCTCCTCTTTGGTCTGGTTGACAGCCCTTTGTGCAAGCTCTTGGTTGCAGAGGCAGGGCAGGGACCTGGGCAGCATATAAAAGGGTGGTGTTGTGAATGCCAAATTTTTGAAAGACCCTATCAAATGCAGAGGTTTTCCAGTGCACAGCCCTGTTTGTTACGCTTATGTTCAAACTGGTGAACTTGAAACATTTCCAAGGGCAAGAAATGTGCAGAATGTGTGGGAGCTATTGGACTAATTAGACTTTGAACTTCTTCTCTGGACTCCTTCATATGGCTCAGAGAAGAGCACAGAATCTTCATTTCCCTTCTACTGTTCCCCACATAACTCAAGTTGTTTTATATGTTTAAAATAGCTTTTTATTGACATTTTGATAAGTGAACAGAAACAGGAGAAACTTCTAAAATTTCCAATGAACCACTCCCCATGTGGCAATGAGAAGAAGCAGTGTTTGATCACATGCCAGCGGAATCTGCCTTTGATAGACATAGAAATATTATTCAGGCCACTGAAGGAGGAAAATGAAATAAAAAAGACACATTTTTTCTGGTCATTTTACAGCTTAAAAGAGAAGTCACAAATAAGTTTGCTGCTCAAAATAGGGCTTTAGTTATGAATTACAAGATGTCTTCTACCTCTCTATATTTATATATTTTAGGAGGAGAGTGAAAGATGGCAAGAAATCCACTGAAATAAGCAAAATCTGTCATGCAATTAATTTTCCAAAAAACATTTCCAACAGAGAAGACCCATAAAGCTTCCAGCTGTGTCTCATAAGCTTTGCCATTATTGACATTCTTAAATAAACATTTACAAGTTTCAGCCACGGTTTTATAGTTGGTTTTATTTTTTTTATAATTAATTTTTTCTTTTAATTAAAGTCTGCTTTGTAAAGCTGGTGAAATCTATATACATTTCTCCTTATTTATTACTGGCTATGCTCCTTTCTGTTATCATATTCCTCTATCTTGCCATAGATTCTTTATCCCACCTCCACCCAGGATAGAGGTTACTTTCTACCCCCTCCTGCCTGGCAAGTGTTCCTGGTTTTGGTTGATGCTCAAAATAAAGCTTCTATTCAAATAAGAGAATTGTACTGTTCACACTTGGAGACTTTCAGCATTGCATTCTCTTTAATGTAAGTCAGATTTTGTTTGTCAGTTATGGTACAGGAGTTATTCTGGGGAAGTCCACCACAGAAGCCATGATAAGAAATAATAAAACATGTCAAACTCATACAGAAAAGGGTCTAATCAAATGTGACTTAAAAGAGTTTATATAGAATCTATTTTCACCTGGAGCTTGATGGGCTGACAGTAATGATTATGTGTACTTGAGTGAAGAAAGGCTCCAAAGGGTACGCTGTTATTCCATCTTGCCAGTTGAAATATGGTCAGAAGGGAGAAAAGATCACATATTTATGGATTTTTAAATAAACAGAATAGTTTCTTATTACCAGTTCAATCTTTTTCTCCAAATAACACATGATCTTCTGTGTAAAACTGAGAATTGATATACTTGCAAACCAGAAGGATTTGGGCATAAAATATCTGCCCAATTCTGGGTGGTGCTATCTACATTTTAACAGTAATGTCTGCTGAAATAAAGTTATAGGTAAAATTGCATGTGAAGCTTCACCTTTAAAGATTTTTCTCTTTTGGACTCTGGAGCAGTAATCTTGCCTCAATCTGCTTATGCTTGAGAGACCGTAGTTACAGACAAGGTTGTGGTTAAGACAGAGAATTGTGTCTCCCTGTCACAGCAGATGTTTGTTTGGATCCCAGTCCTCTTAATGTGAGAGACAGAGAAGTCTGTGGAACAGTACTTTATTTCTCCAGCCTCAAGAAACATGTTTTATAGCTGTAAATAAAAAAATACTAAATAAAAAATGTAAGATCTGAGGATTGCTAAAACCTAATGTGCAGATCTGGCCATTGGCTTCCAATCTTCCCTTTATTGATTCCATAATTTTATTGATTCCTTTTATTGATTACTGGGGAACTTCTGGACGCACACTGGAGATGTACTATATGTATCCACAACATTACAGAGTAAGTTCTGCTTTGGGAGATGTATTTATGGCAGGACAGAAGACTTCCTTCACACAGTGAGCAAGTGTTTCAGGCCCCAGCACCAGAGTGCCTGGCAGGGATCTGCTCTGAGTCTCCATGCTCGGATGGAGGGAGGGCCAGCTGGGGGAAATTGAAGAGCTGTCTCATTTCAGAGCAAGTAAAGACTGTCAGTGTTCCTGGGATGTGTGTGTGCAAGAGCTGTGAGGTGCAAGAGGAGAGAAGACCTTCTGTGGTTGCCAAGAGGATAGATTTAGAGAAACTGAATGGAGAGAGAACCCGGAAAAGGAAGCTCTGGAGCCTATCCTTTGTAAGTTATGATAAAGACTACGTCTGCTGTGGACAGATGGATATAAATGATGGAAAAATCTGAATAAACTGAACTAAGAAGTAGAAAATCAGCTTCAATTGTCCAGTAAGGGAGGGATTGCCTCTGTCAGCAGTGGCAGTTGAAAGGTACAACAGAACCTGAAAATTAAATGTCTTGTGCTTTGGAAGGGATTTACCTTCTTACTCCCTTCTACACTTTCTTCAGTCTCACATATATTTATCACAGCTCCCATCTGAAGCACAGACTCTCCCTGCCTCGTCCTAGAAAATCCTGACAGGCTGCTAGAACATCTTCTGCCCCAAGCTGCGTTACACTTGTAGAAATTTGTCTTGTAGAGGGGAGGTGAAAATGTTCAGGTCGCTGCTTAAGATTTTTATTTTTCCTGGAAAGAGGAAGTATTTTATTTTGTATAAGTGCCAAGGCTAAAACACTTTCTATCCTTGAGTAAGACTCTTTTAGAATGGTGGGTAGGAGGCAATGGTAGACTGAAAATAGAGTTGCCTGGACATGCTCCTTTTGACTCTCAATGAAGACTCCAAGTCAGCAATCCTAGAGGAGCAAATGAGGTTATGAGGTCATCAACTTTCTTCTCAGCTGAACATTCTATTTTTAAAAAAATATTTCCTTTTCCTGGCTAAGGAAAAACAAAGATAATTTCTCTTTTGTTTAAAAACATTTTTATTATTGCAGGACTGGTAATAATGTTAAGGTTTCACTACTAAATTTTAAAGGAATTGTAGCTGTTTCTTTATCCTTTTTTTTTTTTTTTTTTTTTTGCGATAGGTCTCAGTGTCTTATTGTAACTTGCATCCTCTGAATTTACATGAGTTATATTGCTCTGATTTATCCACTGCACTTTTTATTGGGCTAGCTTTTATTCCACATAAACATCCATTTGTTTCATGATGTTATGTGTTTGCCTGTCTGTGCATTTGAGGGCTAGTGATCAAGGCATGGTGTTCTGGATCACCTTGCTGCTTCTCATGGCTGGAGCTGCTGTAAGAATTTAAAGAGCACCATTGCCCATCTCAAACAGTGTCAAGGCCCCAAAAGGAATTTGCTGTAGGAGAAGCCATTGCAGCAGGAACTTGATATAAGCACAGAAAGGAGGCGTTTTTGTCAGGAAGGTTCTAATTCCAGGCCTGGTGGAGGTGAGATAACCTAGTTAGCACACGCTGGCTAATGCATGACAGGCTATGAAATAAAGGCAAGAGATATCTGGGGGAAATGGAATTGCTACTGACTGGCATCAATTGTGTGTAACTGTCTGTAATTCTCTCTTTCAGATATTTCCTCTCATGGATCAAGCAGTTAAAGATAACTGCCTAAGTTGTAAATGGATTAGTGGGGAGAGGGAATGTTGTGCAATGACCATAACCATGTCCTTAAGAGGCCCAAGCACTTATTGTCTCTTATCTCTTTCCAATTTGTTCCAGATGTTTGTGTGATGAGGAATGTAGGGTAAAGTGCAGGAAAAAACTCTTATATCTAACTTCAGTAATCAAAACACAACATCAAATGCATGCTTCTACTGTCATTTGTTTCTAAGTTTTTATTTGTCTCTCTCAGCTTCAGCCTGCAACATTTCTTTTAATCACAGATCCCTCTCTTAACTTAAAGGAAGAAGAAGCTAGAGTCACCCCTTTACTTTGTTAAGAATATCTTTTGGAGTATACTTCATATTTAGGGCAGATGCCATTTCTACCTTATTGAAAAAAAGATGGAAGCTAAAGGCTGCATTTTCCCTCCTGACCTTCTGCTGAAAAATGCTGTTCTCCAGGGGAGAGCAAAGGAGGGAAAAGTTTTACAAGATATCTCTCTGTACCACCACAGCTGTAATTTCAAGTATGATGCTTTAAATAGATAAAACCTGGTAATTTACACCCTTTAATGCTTGCTTGTATTTCCAGTTTCTCATATGTGTCTGTGTCTGTAACCTGTGAGTTTTATTTTCAGTTGACATTTCGTGATTCACATGTGTACGAGCATCTGAAATCCCAAAAGAAATGAAAACAATTATAAAAACATTAAATTAAGCTCCAATGGGCCTGAGTTAATATTTAGTCAGAGTCGATGACCTTAACACTTTGTAGAATGCCTTCCACTATTATCTCTGCTCTGCACTTCCCACTGCAATTTGTAAGAGCCAGAGGATGAGCTTCAGTTTGCTTGTGGCAAATACTGGCATAGTGACAAGGTGTATGTGGTATCTGGCTTATCAACAGGCAGCAGACAGGGCCAGATTGACACCTAGAGATACGTCCCACAGTATCAAGAAAAGCAGTACTTGATAATGTTTCCAGAGATGGTTTCAAATGAATACTGGCAATCTTTCTCTGAGACAATAAACTATAGATCTTAAATATGTTTTCAACAGGTTGCAAGATTGAAAGATAGTAAGCTCAAAGCATATTGATAGAATAACAGTGCAGGTGATTGAATGCCCAAGAACCAATGGTATAAGTGAACCTATTGTAACTACACTGAACAAAAAGCATTTGTAAATAAAAATACACCAAATGATATAAAGAAAACATATTTGGTCCTCCAGTTATTTCTGTAGGATATTACCCATATATTACATGGTTTATAAATCTCCTTTTCCTGTATGAAGTTGTTCCTATTAAAAAAAATAAGTTTGCCCACAGAAGAAGCAGCTTCCAGGGACTCACTTCAATAAATTTTAGTTTGGTGTTGGAAAGGAAAAATACTTCTATATCTTGCAGCTTCAAATTTGGTACCTTTGATAATTGCTGATAGGGTCAAATTTTTGGACTTCATACTGAAAAAGAAATACTATGTGTTCCCTGAAAAACTGTCCCTTTCTTTACTGATGTTTATTTTCTCAGTATCAAGTATAAAACCTGAACTTTGCATATTGCTTGCACCTAAAATTTCTTCCCTTCCCTTATTTAGGTCTCACAGTTTATCTTTGTTCCTTCATTCTTTTTCTCATACAAAACATAAGCATAATTTTTTTCACACATAACTGTATTTAAAAGTATTGTCTGTACTACAAGCTGTCTTTAGAATTGGTAATACTGGACAGCTTTCTTGTCTGGAAATACTAGGCAGATTTCTTGCCTGGGCTGGTGCTAAACTCAGTAGCTAGTTGGTTTTTGTTTTTTTCCTTTTTTTTTTTTTCAAATTTCTGTTAGGGTAATGGGATTTATGAATAGATTTCTGTTCAGGGTAATAAGATTTATGAATAATTGCTCCTGGAACAGGCTTCTTTAACTGTTGACATTCATGGTCAGTTACTGAAGGATGGTTGACAGATTGGACAGAGGGCTCCCTCAGTTTTTACTCTCTGTTTTCAGCTTCTGAAAGGAAGAGCAAATTGGATGAGCAGGAAAGTAGGAATGGACATAAATTATGGTCTTTCAAGCAAAATATAATGTGGGTAGGTCTGAATTTCCTCCCTGGATTACCCATAGATTTCCATGGCACCTCTGAGCATCTTTTGAAACCCCTTTGTTCCCCATCACTCATGGTGTTTAAGGACATTTACTTTGAACACAACAAGCATTACAGCACTGAATTTTAATGTGCTTTGTTCTTCAAGAGGAAGATCTGTGCAAGCATAAATCAACATGGGACTTTTGCTCTTCTCAAAAGAAAATAAAGGATTGATCAGTAAAGCTCTGGCTTTCCACATTTGATGTTGCATAGTCTTTATTAGACATAAAGAGATTTTTCAGAATTTGTAAGGTCTGGCACAGACAATATCTTGGAGGTCATCTGCTCCTAAAAGAGACAAAAATTAAAAATATTTTATATTTAACATAAATTAATATAACTGATTATTATAACTCCACTAAGTAAACTAGTTAAGGGAGTTAAGGGAGGTGGGAGAAGGAAGGTACTCTGATTGCAAATTCAGTTCCACTCCTCCTCCTTCTTCTTCTCCTTCCTCTCGATTCTCCTCATCCTTATCATCCTCCTCTTCTCCTTCTCCTTCTCCTTCTCCTTCTCCTTCTCCTTCTCCTTCTCCTTCTCCTTCTCCTTCTCCTTCTCCTTCTATTTCTTCTTCTCCATTATGCTTTAGCATTGGCTAATATCTCTCTACTTCTTTTGAGTGAGATAGAACAGTGCATTTTAACTGACATCTTTTTGTTCCTTATTTCCTGCGCAGGGTTAAAGGAAAACATATAAAAAAGGGTGATTTTTCCCCTTTCATAACATTACATCTCTTGTGATTAACTATTGATATTTCTTTAAGTGACATTTTAGCAATGTTACTATTGAATGCCAAAAAGCAGTGAAATCCGAGTCCTACATTATATGGTAAGCTCTTCTATAGCTCTGTTATTCACAAGGAATTCTTGCCATTACATCTCTGTCGTTTAAGGAACAGACTTTTTTTCTCAGTAAATACAAGGTCATTAAGTATTCAGATATCTGCCATCTTGTAACTCTGATGAAATTAAAGATCTCACAGTTTCACCACAGTAATAATAAATAATGTATTCAATTTTACAGTAGGATGGATGGGTGCTTTTCAATGCAGGACTTGAACAAGGCTGGTAGTGAAATATCTTTTATATGCTGAAGAGTATATTTTATTCCTTTGCAATAATAAATGCTGGCTTTGCTATTGGGATAATTTTTTTTTATATATCTCTGAATGAATGCAGGCAGCCACAAAAACTGGCTGTTTGCTTCTGTTTTGTCTCTGCTTACAAATTAAAGCAGTTTGTTAGGAGAAACTGCCCAGAGTGTCCAAATGGGATAGAAGTGGCTGAATTTCATCCCAGAGTTCATCACTGAATTGCCCTGCAACTGTAGACAAAGCAGTGAGGTGGATCCCGCTGTGATGCTGAAAGGAGGTTCTCCAATGACCTGAGCAGGAAATCTGGAGTTTTCAGGCCTAACCAGAGGTCAAGTCTAAATACCACATCACCATGGAGCATGGAGGTGATTTTTTCCTTTAGAAAAATGTGAATCTTAGACAGAGTCTGGGGAAAATGGAGATTGTGTTGTGAGATAAATCCATATGGACTGAAATTCACAATATAACGATTTCATGGTGCTATCTTCAGCATGACTGAGTGACATTTTATTCGAACAATTATAACTGTTTCTGCTGCCATCTAATATCCATATAAGTGCTACTTAAAGAGAATTTAGAAATAGGATTCTCTTTTTTTCCCCCTTTCTTTCTTTGGCTCTATTAATTACTTAGCAACAGTGCTTCTGCCATTGCGGAAAAGGAGGTCGGCAAGACAACATTCTGTGGTTATTTTAGCAGTTTATAAATGTTGCTTTTTAATATTCACTCTCTTAAACACTTCCCCCCCCCCCCCCCAGACCCAATAAAAATACATATTTAAGCCCTATGATTTAATCCCCTTTAATATTAAAAGTTTACTAGGATGAATGTCTCCCAAGTCTGTTCTGCTGGACTCCTACATACCTCTAGTCTTACTGGGGATCAAAGACAGCATCTGTAATGTAAAATCTGTAATATAAATGCAAATCTGAAGCACTTCGTAAACAGAAATTGTCATCAAAAAATCCTGAGTTTAGCAACTTGTAATTTGATTTTTTTGCACAGTATCAAGGCTGAGATACTAGTTCAAAGAAAATATTTTACCTCTGGCTCAAAGCCTCCACTGTAAATGGTCCCAGGTGGAAAGAACCACTCAGTTATAGCCTCTCCTGTGCTCTTGTCCGTGCTTGCTACAGACAAGCAGTGCTAACAGAGGCTATCAGGTGTGTTCAGGGGAACTAATTGCAGCCTTCCAGTACCTGCAAAAAGAAAAAGGAAGACAGAGACTGTTTACAAAAGCATGTAGTGAAAGGACAGAGGGGAATGGTTTCAAACCAAGAGTAGGTTAGACTAAATAGTCAGAAAAATTCTTTTCTGTAAGAGTGGTGAAGCACTGGAACAGAACCTGTGGATGCCCCACCCCTGAGAGTGTTCAAGGCCAGGCTGGATGGGACTTTGAGCAGTCTGGGTTAGTGCCAGATATTCCTGTCCATGGCAGGGGGTTGGAACTGGATGATCTTTTATGTGCATCTCAACCCAGAGCATTCTAAGATTCCATGATTTTGATATAAGGATAAATCCTCTGCCTGGTGTTAGGAGAGGTCTTTGTAGAAAAAAATACTTCTGCTTCAAAATTCACTCCTCTGATCCTGAGCTTTTACTGAAATTGCACAGAAACCTTAAGTACATTGATTTATGTTGGATATGTTATTTTAAACATATATGTATTCCCTAAAATACATGTGGATGCAAAACTATATAATCTTACTGACATCCTTGCAAATTCAGTTTGGTGCTGATAGACAAGCTGTGCTGTTTTCATGTCAATCATCATTACTACTGGTATGAAATGATAGGTTGGAAAAGTTGTATATCCTCTGCCTAACAGGAGCCTGGAGATGGCAATTTCAGAGGGAGGTGTAAAAGAGTTTAAAAATAAAAAATAAGATCCTACATGCCAAATGATTTCCATAGTTACACTTCTGAGCATTCAGTAAGACTTCACAGCTGTCATCAAGAACTAAAATTGGCCTGTATGATCTTTCTTACTTGTTGTGATGGGAGTGAAGGAAAGTGGAATTGTTCTCAAGGTTTGTCAATTTTACAGTGGTCACCACTCGGAAACTTTAGTAAAAAAGGAAAAAAAAATGCTATGAATACTGCATCCAAATATAAAAATCCACCATGATTTAGAAGTATAACGTATAATCTCACTATTATCATCCTGTAACTTGGTGTGCTGATTCTTCTTCCTCGCAAATTTACCTTGAGTCTCTACTTGGAGGGACGACATATACACACAATTAAGTCAAACTCTAGTCCTTCCTAGTTTACACCTGTTTACTCACAGTCTGGAAAACGGATTGCATTTTCTTCAATTTCTTTCTGATCGTACTTTAAGAAAAGGATTTTAAATTTACATGGAAGCATATGGACAATATATTGAGGTTCATCACACTCATGGATATGATGAGGATGTGTTCCAGGAGAACTAGAAAATAACTGCGTAAGTGGTTTTCATCTCATTTAAATTTAACCATATGTTTTGTCTCTACTTTCATAACCTTTTTAAAGATAATGGAGAAAGACAGAGGGTAATTCTACTACAGAAAAAAGTATATCCACATGAATTGCCATCCGGATGCATGTAATTGTCTTTAGTGAACTTGGAGGGAGATTAGAAACAGAATTCATCTCTCCTAATGCAAATCCTGCTGTTATATATACATATCTACATTTCAGTTAGGTTTTCTGTATAGTCAAAAGGGATAAATGGGTGTTTCCTCAAGCGATTCATCAAACACTAAAGTAGAGATGCAAGTAAGGTGAATGAATTTTTCTTTCCATATAAGCTCACTGGAAGGTTATGATGTTCTACACAGTTGAGATAACTACATTATAGACATGCAAAGTCAGGTGAAATACGAATTTCAGTGAAGTGGAAACTAGACGACTTGTTTAAATGTATAACCTTCATTCCATGGGAGATCAATTCTGTACAATCTCTTCAAGTTCCAGTCCACAGTCCATATTCCATACTTTAGCAGGTTAATAATGTATATTTGCAAACTTTTTTGACTCTTTTCGCAATACTAGTGTGATTATTGATTACTAGCAGAACAGAGAGGTCTGAAAATACTTTAGAGAACATTTATGGAAAGAAAATCCTATGTTTGAATATCTGTAGTAGAAAAATAATAGAATTAGGGAAGGCTATTTGAAGATTAATCCGAGAAGAAAGATGGAGAGTCCAAATTCCTGCTGTTGTGTGCAAGCATAGAACCATGTAACACAGAGCATAGGACCATGCAACACAGGCCTCCTACTTTCCATGGAATGCAATCACAGTGGGCCACAAATCCTTTATACCAGACAGGCACAATAAATATAATAGATTTGGGATTACTATTTGGATCCCTTTTAAATGAGAAGTTCTAAATGGTAGAAGTTGGAGAGGATGCAGAGGTGGCTAGGTTCTGTGTATTACCCTTTTTTGAGCAGGGTAAGTAACTCTATCAATTGAATAACTGGATTTATCTCTAATCATTTCAGCCATATTCTCTTTTCAAAGAGCAGGTTTCATGAGTCAAGACTGTCACCACAGTACGTTTTTAGTCATCCTCTTTAGAAAAAGAAAAATCCCTCCAGTTTGTTCAAAATGCTGATCAGTGGCTTTCTTTTCATATACAGAATCGGGCCGTATTTGTTGAGATATTTACAGATCTTTTGGCAGATGTTTTAGAGGACATGAGATTCCTGTCTTACATGTCTTTTGGACCATTTATTCTGTACATCACACTTTTCTACTCAAAATAAAGAAGCAGCTTTCTCTCTGATTTATTCTTCTTAACATAACTGCCTCAAGATTTAAGAAATAACATGTTCCACTGCCTGAAATCTGACCTAATGAAACGTACCTGGACACCAGGACAGATTTTGTTGTTCTGGGCTTTCATGTCAATGAAACTCTTCTGAACTTTATTTTTTAATGGAAAATGCATGATAAGGGACTTATCTGACTTCATTTAATTGATAAATATATTGCTTATATGACACTGGTAGAAGGAAACACTCCTACATCAGATGATGCCTCTCAGCATCTGGCTAACAGCTGTCAGCAAAAAGGTGGGAAATTATTAACATAATGGAATGGTTTCAGAGGAATCCATAGCAGAATTAAAGGATCCATAACTTGGGCAATGAAGAAATAGCTCAAAACTTAACATAGTGTATTCACATTTTTCCATAAAGGGTTTCTGTTGTTATAACGACTCAATATATAGTTTTGAAAATTGTTAAAAGTAGCAAGAATTTGCAACTTCAATATGAAGCAATTAAATGTTTCATTTGAAATAGACTAATGAACTGAAGCTACCTGAGCAGCTGTGGCTTGCCATATGTTTCCTTCTACAGTTAGGTCTGCTGTGCCCTCAGCACCAAGAAACATTGAAGAGGGCCTTGTCTGGAAATTGCTCATCTCTATTTCCTGCTAGCAATTGCCAGATGTTGGTTTGCCAGGTACATTTGTTTCAAAACCCATGGTCACTTCTTTCAGGTAAAGAAGGAGTGTCATTGTGTGCAGGTGGTTTGTCTGTTTCTTGGTGGATCTTGGCATCATTGTGCAGCCAAGAAACAGCTGTGGGGAAATGAGACCATTGCGAACCAAAACGCTGGTTGGTCAGAGGAGCACACATGACCAGAGACACACTTTTAGGGAGCCACTCCATGCTGAAACAGGTTGGAACAGCCCCTAGGGGACTGGGGCCATGGGTGACCCACTGTCCCATCTGTATCTCTTCATCGTTAAAGAGACGAAGGGATAAAGCAGCAAACCCTGTTACAAACAGAGCGACAGAAAACTGCTGTGTACTGGCAGCCAAAACCACTGCGTGCACCCAGACTCCTGTGCTGCCCATCACCTCCTCAGAGTGCAAAAGGAAGGGAAGTTGAAGTGGGGAAGAGGGAGTACAGGGCAAGAGTTTTTGCTCTTTTGCTTTATGCAAAATCAGCTATGGGAGACTTGTACTGGTTGTCAATCAAAAAAGCAAAATGCTCTGAGCCTAAGATCGTTTGCCTTAAAAGGGTATTTTAAGAACATCTGTAAAATTATTTGAGTAAATATGCTTATTCTTATAACAATAATTGAGATTAAAATATATTTACACACTACAGAGAATTTCCAGTGATTTGCTGAAACTTAAGAAAAACATTGCTTTGAAATCTCTTAGGGAATGGAATATTTTCTAGTACTTTTATATTCTCTGGAATGACTGCTTTCACTTTACCTGCCATAGTTCTTGAAATCAGAGCTTTTACTAGCACTAGGGGAAAAAGTAAAGGCACACAGTGTTGTTTAAATATCAATAAGATCAGCACAAGGCTCACAGGTTAGCTGCAAATGTGAGTTTAACGAATTCAGGTTCAGGCAGATAGTGGATTTATGGATGGTAACAGAGACAGTCATGTGTGTCTCAAGGATTGGCACAAGCCAGGAGAGCTTATGAAGTGTTTATGACATGCTGACTGGGGGTGGAGAAAACAGAGATAATAAAGTAAAAAAGGGCTCTGATTTCAATGTCCTGACTAATGAAACCATTGCAGCTCTGCCATCCTACAGTGAAGCTAAAATCAGATGTGAGCTAAGTGCTGAAATTGTTTACAGAAACTTGCTGCTCCTGATTGCTGTTCTTATGGGTGCTGCCCCCATTAAAAGATGTTTAATTCAAAGATTCTGTAGTACAGTGTTTGAATAAGGAGAAACCATTTTAGCAGTCTCTATAAACAGAGAAAAAAAAGGTGTAGTTACACCAAAATTATTGTATTCTCTTACAGAAACATTTGCTTTGTTCTGTTTTGCTCAAATTGATCACATATTTTAGAATGTAAAGAATTTTGCCTAAGCACAGAACACTGATATAAAACTTGACCAAGTAGAAGACAATGAGTCATATAAATGAAAAAGTCCTTACTGCAGTTTGGTAGATTTTCATGTATAAAATCAGCCCTTGTTCCTTTGAAGAGACATGTATAAAGACTGGAATTTATCTACCTTTAAACTGTATATAATCAGACAATTGCAGTATGATAGATCGTAGCATAAAACACTCTGCCATGTTGTTCTGTAAGGCTGAACCATTTTTAGATGCAAAACTGATTACAATATTTTTTGGAGGAATATTATTTTTTTTTTATTTTTCAGCTTTCCCACAAAAATGATTGAAAATTTTAGTTTACTCATGCTTTTAATCATGTTTGAAATTCTTGACAATATGTCCAAGTCCTACTTGAAAAATGTCTTCCATATTGCATTAATATCTCATTAGTAATTACATTTCTGCAGCTCTGCTTACATTCAGTAATTCGTTGTTTATATGTCTGAGTATCATTTTTCTGTCAATTCATTATTGCCTAATTATTTACCACATGTTTAGCTATCGTGGGTGCTTTCCAGAAAAACAGACCACTACCCTCATTAACCTATGAGAGTGACATTTGTTACTTTTATATTCATGTCCTTTCATATAATTCATGATTCCACTCTGCCAAATGATCCAGTCAGTCTAGCATAGTCTCACAGCTAGCTGTAACTCCAAAATAAGGTCATTAGAAAGTTTATAGATACAATTATGTATCTATAACTGGTCTTCCTCTACTGATTTATTGTGATTTTCCACTTATATTTAATTTCTGCAGATGTCATATAAAATAATAAAGCATATCACATAAAAATAATAGCAATATCTTAAAAAAATTAAATTATGGAATCATAGACTACTTTAAGTTGGAATGGACCTCTAGAGGCCACTTGATCTCTTTCTTTTATCAGAGTAAGGCCATATGAGACAAAGTTCCTCAGGGGAATGCTCTATAAGAAAATTCATAGTTTCTCTGGGTAAGGTATTCCAGTATTTGACCACTTGCCTTCTGAGAAAATTTGTCCCAATATTTTCTAGAAATTTTCCCTTTTGTAAATTTTTTCTACATACTGTACGTTAATGAGAATAATCCTGTTCTCATTAGAGATCTAAAGGCAGCATCAATTATAGCCAATATCAGACAACCAAAGTATGAAATTTACGCAGTATGTAGTACTCTAAGTCATTTAATCCGTTAGCAAAAGTACTGTCATATAGTCTGATGCTTCCAATTTGACACTGAAATTTTCTAGAGGACAAAATTAAGTGCTAGAGAACCCAACTACATCTAAACTTGAGATCTCATTAACGTATTCTGTACCCTCACATGTTTAATTGCCATTAAGTCCTTTTCTTTTGTATTGTTTTTCTCCTGAATTTTAATTTCAGAGGCAAATCAATTTTCCTTTAGCCCTACTTCAGTGATTTCATAACAGGATTGCACAATATCCTTTGCATGAGAGACATTGAAATTCAGGATTTGGATACTCTCACACAGCAGGATATCTGTGGAAATCTGATGCATTTGATGACCTGATGAAATTTAAGGTACTATCTATAGCCTATAAAACCTTACATGGCTTGGAACCAAGTCACTTGAGAGATTATCGCTTTCTCACTGCCAAAGACGTGTGTGGTAGCAATGTTCTCCTGTTTTCCACTCTTTACAAAGGAAAAGTATGCACCTATCTGAACATTGTCTGCAGCATTTCCTGCATGCTCAGATTTCTTCAGATTTCTTTCTGCAATAGCCTCATTTTTACTCTGGAGAAAATTGAATCCAGTTAGGAGATATACAGAGAGAATAGGTGTTTGCCTGATTTGGGAGCTGATTTAAATGATGATGAAATCTAATTTAGTCATATTTAGTGTATAATTAAATATTAGACCACCTAAAACCTTGTATAATGCCTTTATTATATTAAACTCAAATGAATAAAAAACATAATCAGAACCATTACTAATTTACTGGTGGTTTATTGAGGTAACAGCTCTGCAACACCACAGGTGCACACACACTGCAGGGAACTCTATGTAGTTCAGGTCTGGGAGTCTTGATTAGATTGGGAAATATGCTGTGCATTTGTGCCCATTTTTTGACTGTGCCTGTGGTGCTAAAGAAAGACAGCTGGGGACTGATAACTGCAATGGCCAAGTGTGGTCCCTGGCTTGTGTCCATAAAAATAACATTATTTTTTCATTCACTGGGTGAATGATCATGTTCCAGTACATGGGAATGTTCCCCAGCCTT
The DNA here is from genome assembly GCF_028018845.1 of Melospiza georgiana. Lineage (NCBI taxonomy): Eukaryota > Metazoa > Chordata > Aves > Passeriformes > Passerellidae > Melospiza > Melospiza georgiana. Next base: position 66,529,158 of record NC_080431.1, read on the forward strand.
TCTACTTGACTTGTACTGAAACAGCCCTTGCATCTGAAAGCAGCTTAGTCAGTTCAGACAAGTGTTACAGATCTGGGCAGGCTTCTTGCCAGCTATTGTATGGTTAGTCTTTTCACTTCTGTGAGCTCTCCCATTGTCTTGAAGTCAGGGGAACTCACAGCCCATACTTTGAAAACAAAACCAACCAAGCACGGTGGTTATCTACACTGATACTGTTGTTTTAACATGTTGGTGCGGTTTGGGCCACCTCACCCTGCACAGACAAAGACAAGGCGCCACTTTGGATAGCACTAGCCAGGGTCTGCTCCTGATGGGCAGTAAGTACAAAGCCAACTTGTTCAGAGGACAGGAGAGACTTTAATCATGAAAGCCTCTGTCTTGTGCTACTTGCCTCCAGAATGGTCCCAGCCCATTCTGTTTACTAACATAAATATTGTTCTAATATAATTCAGTTAGAACTCAGAAACGTTCAATAAGATCCACATTCATTAGTTTCTCTTCATTGAGAATTTTGCAATGCAGATAGAAGGGCTCAGTTTTACTGATGTTTGGTATTTCTTGGGATGATTAGTACAAGAGCTGTATGGTGAACAAGAGAAGCTTGAGTCTTGCAAAGATGTATAGCTCAAAATACATCTCATAATAGCTCATTATCTAGAAGATGACTGTGTATTTCAAAACTTTGCAGTATTTCAAAACAATGTACACTGGCTGCTTCTGAGATACCTCTTTCCCTAAAACACACTTTTCCTAAATTTTCTCACACTTTAAGTTTGACGTCTTCTAAAATAAATGATAACAGTTCTGTAACAAACATTATTGCTCCTTTAAATCCTCTCTAAAGCTGTAATGGGCTATCTAGGTCTTTTCTTTTGAACTTCCTGATTAAACCTTTCATTTTCAACCTTGAAATTACTTTAAACTGTTCAGAACTCTGTTCAGAAACAGGAATATTTTGGCTTGCCTAACAATATTTTTATTTTTTTTAATCAAACTGTGAGAGTTTATTACAAGGTTAAAATGTTATGTGCCTTAAAATTTTCAAAAACCTTCAGCTGCAGAATCTTGAATTATGTTTTCTGTCCTCCTAAACATGCTGTTTGGAACCCCAGAATAGCAGCAGTACATTTTGTTCCACTTGGCAGCTGGGTGAACAACATGAGCAGAGAGCAGACATTAGAAGGGGACTTGGGACCAAAAATAGGCTTTTTAATTTTTCCTAGTTATTTGCTGCCAGATGGTTTCCAATAGTATTTCTCAAGTGTTTCCTCTGATATTACAGGGAAGTAAGTATTTGAAGTGCCCTTAGACCAATCTTTGTGCAGTTGATGTGTTCAAACAGCAGGTATGGCACATTCAAATAACTCTGAAAATGTGTTTACAGGAATCAACAGTTTTGTTGGATATTCATAGCAATCATTCTGATCATTCTGTTTATTTCTTACCCCTTTTTTCATTTTTGGAAAAGAGCTTATGGAAGACAATGAACAGGTCCAAGTTATTGGTGTGAATATTCAGCTAAAAGGTATTTTACAGAGAAAGTGGCGTGAGAAAGGACCATGTTTCCTTGCTTATATTTTCATTTAGTTGGACATGGTAAGCCATCTGAAATAAAAACTCGCAAGATACTGAGTGCTGATCACAGCTGAATTCAAATCTGCATTATTTATGGAAAACCAAAATGCAACTCAACCAAAGATCCAAACTTCAGATTATTCGCTCACCTAATATACTTCAATAATAGATTTCTACAGAGCTAATTGAACCTTCCTAATGTTGATGTGAGTTATGAGAGTACCAAGCATTCTCATAACATTAAAACTGAATGGAGTGATATCTGTAGAAACATAACTCCTGAACTGTAATAACTTGGCATCAATGATAATGACATTTCAAGACAGGAATGGTAATGCTGGTGGAAAAATGCAGAAGTAATTTAATTTAAACCCACTTTTTCAGGGGATGGAATTTTTTAAGCCCTTCTACATAATGATATTAAAATTAATTGAAAATATTTGTTCTTTCTTTTCAGTTCACTGCATTTATACTTAATAGATAATATGCTTTGAACTACAACAAAGTCCCTTTTCAAAAGATTTTATAGGGTATTGAAACACTGTCATATCTGAGGGCAGCAAGTTTTAAAATACATAATGTGTCTAAGTATTAATAAAACCCAGCAGTACTTCAAAGTTTTCAAGTAAATCATAGAATACTTTGGATTGGAAGGGATCATTAAAATCATTTAGTCCAACCCCCCCACGTTGCTCACATCCAATCTGACCTTGAATATTTTCAGGGACAGAGTATCCATTACTTCTCAGGGTAACCTTTTCCAGTGTCTCACCAACTTCATTGTAAAAAATATCTTTCTCTCTCCCATTTTGCATGAATACCAGGGATTACCCCAACCTACATGCAAGACCTTGCACTTTGCCTTGTTGAACATCATGAGATCCTCACGAGCCCACCTTCTGAGCTATCCAAGTCCCTCTGAATGGCATCCCGTCCTTTGGCCATGTCAACCACATCACCCAGCTTGGTGTCATCTACAAATTTGCAGAGTGTGCACTTACACTATGTCGTTGATGAATGAGTGAAAAGTCACAGCAGTCAAGTGAAATCAGCCGTGACTGTAAAATAGGACGTACTGCATCCATTTTTTAAAAGGATAGGAAGGAGGACCCTATGAACTACCTGCCTTGTGCATGGAAACATCATGGAGCAGTTTCTCCTAGAAGATGTGCTAAGGCACACGGAGGATAGGCTGGCAATTCAAGACCACATGGCTACACGAGGCAAATCTTGCCTGATGTATGTATAGAAGCCATTCGTATTATTCCCTGAGTCCCTTGCCAAGGCCACTTCCAGTCCCACCTTAACCTTCCTGATCCCATTCCCACACAACTGCTGTGTCCCTATACTCTTCCTACGGCACTTGTCCCTGTTTCCTCTGCCTGTGCATTTCTTTGTCTCCCTTTAGTTTGGCCAGAAGGGTGCTCAAACTGTCTCATCGTGCCAGTCTTATCTTCCTTTCGTGATTTACTAGCAATCAGGAGATCTGGAGACCACAAGCTCTTAGCCAGTCTGGAAGATGTCCTTAAAGATCTCCCGCTCTGTTCTGTTCCCTTGTCCCTGAGGGCAGCTTCCCAGGGGGTCCTCTTGAACAACTTTACAAAGAACTGAAGTTCTGCTTTCCTAAAATTCAGGGTCCTTGCTTTATTCTTCACCTGACTCATATCCCCCAGGACTGACTCCAACAGTGCTTAAGACAGGAAGTGAAAGATATCATTTAACACACACTAATACAGATGAAATACAAACATGTGCCCACAAAACTAGAAGAAATTTAAAAAAGAAAGCACATGTGTCACAATTCTGAGATTTTTATAGTTTAAAGAAGGGACATAGTTGTTTGCAGTGTGTGTGAATAACTGGTGGCATTCATACTCTATAAGGTGAACTGCAAATAATTTAGTGGCTCAAAGTTTACATCCTGGACTTATAAAAACAAGTTTTGGTGAGAATCTTCACTTAATTGCAGGTATTTTAATCTTCAGTATTTTGGAAATCAAGTTTATTTGGGAACAAAGAATTTTGACATGTTTAGCTGTCATGTTTAATACCTTTGATTAATACAATTGACATTGATGGTCTCATTTTCTAGAATCCTATACAGTAAAATTTTGATCCTTTAGGTACAACTAAATAAAACTGTAGCAAAATTAGATATTTCCTTATGAGTACCTACAGTACCTACCTTTTACCCCTCAGAACAAAACATTTGCTTTCGGTAAGAGCACTGATGCTCTCCTGCTTGCAGAGGTGCATCAGTTTGACCTATGAGACAAACCTGAAATGAGACAGCACAATGTGATAAGCCATGCTTTTCAGCTTTCACAGTACTGCAATAAGTACAGCTTTCAGCTACATCAAAGCAGTAAATCATGAAACCAGAAGCAGAAATTAAATAGTGATATACTAGTTTAAAGAAATAATTGTATACATGCTAATAGGCAGATCTTAACATACAAAATTTGTTTGATTGCAATACTAAAGTAATTAGAAAATTCTTAAATGTGAGAGTGTGAGATTGACTTTCCAGCTATGCAGCTTCCTCCATCTGGAAAAAGATGATACCTAACCTCCTGCTGCTGAGATCAGCTGGCTTTTCAGCATTGAATTCAATAAAAAGAGGAGTTTGATCTCTGCTTTGTGCAGTACTGCAGTTGTACATTCTGTGAAGAATTGGCAACTAAAGGTCTTGGCGATTTGAAATAACACCGTGGCATTTGAATTAATGCTTTTAGTGCCTTCAACCAGTACCAGTCTTTATAAGGTGAAATACCTAGATTTAAGAAATAAAGTTATAAATTTGTTATTAAGGAGTAAAATAAAAAATTCCCTCTAAGAAACAGCAGTCTCAGAGACTTGAATTCCTTATCTACACATCAGTGATACAGTGCTAAAACTGTCTGGTAATAAAATGACCATTCAGCTATAAAAGAGACAGAAGGCATAATGCATTTTTAAAAGAGACTAAAATGCATTTTCTCAAAGAACATTCTCTGTCTTTTAATTGAAATTAGGCCCTGATTTCCCAATTTTGCTATCAGCTAATATAAGCAGCAGTTATGAGTCAGTCAGCTACACAAATGTGAGCAATCATAAGTTCATCCAAGTAAATTATTTGAACATAAGACTCTAAGAAGACAAAGCTCTACAAAACTTCACTCAAGCATATGGTAATGTACATGTAGAAGGACATTAACCTGTCCTCTCCTCATACCTCCTGATGGCAATTCTGGCTCTTGTTAAAGATTCACAAATTTTGGCCAACAGTTTTTCAAGCGTTTTGAGGTTAAAAAACACAAATTAATTGGAAAACTGTTCTTTATTCTTGCTTTGTAACAATATATAGTACAATATAGTGCTGCCCTTCTGAAACACACACTTATTTGGCCTGTGTAAGATGTTCTGCTCTTCCTTCCCCATTATGGAAAATGCTAGATTTTCTAGCATTTTCCATAATAGTAATAGCCAAAATGTTCAAGATTGATGTATTGAGTTACATATGCATTTAAATGGCATGCAAGTGTCAGACAATTTATAATTTTCTTCCTCTCATCTGTCTATTAAAGCAAGACATATAATAAATTTTAATTCTTATAGAAGAGCAGTAATGAAATCATTTAGCAGGCCAGTAGCACTTAGCTGTCGATCACTTTTGCAGAACAAGATTTGATATGCCATGGTATTTTAAAATATCTTAAAAAAAGGGGAAAACTATTAAACTTTGAGATTGACTGCCATTAATAGGATGAAAGATTATTTAAGAAACATGATAAAGATATTGATCAAAATAATGATTATAAAAGAATATTTAAATGGATTCAGGATTTTGTGTTCTCTTTTCTCCAACAATTTGTCAGACTGGAACTTCATTATCAAATGCAGGGATTGATTCACAGATTTTGGTAAATCCAATGTCTTCTGTTCACACACCCCCCATCAAACTTCATCACTGCATTCTGTTGTGAAAGTTGATTGATTGATTTGGATCTGGAAGAAATAGGAAAAATTTGTTAACTAAATTTAACACAATAATAGCAACTGAAATTAGTAAGAAATTAAAATAAATTAACATTTAGTACAAAACCTCTGCAATCGCTCACAGATTCAAATTCTTTTGTATGTGTAATTTAAGTGAAGCTTATTAAAGCACCCACTCTGGAATTTTTAATTTATAGAAGCATTATCTAATAATCTAAATACAAGCTTCTAAAAATTCCATCTTTCCAGGACCAACAAGATGAAGCATCTTTTGATTTTTACATATCTTTATTTATATATTTATTTTGTAAACTATTATGCAAACTATTACAGAAATAATGCTAACAAGATATTGTTCTTTTGTGTGTATACCAAACCACAGAAAATTATTAGCTTCTGTGGGGACAGGGGCACACAATCAGAATCTGAAAAATAGGAACCGGGAGGAAGTTTCTATGGCCCAGGAGATGTGCTGCTAGCCTGTGAGAGGGCAGATACACCTTCTTGATCGTGCTCTCACTTGTTTTCAGTAGTGGTTTTTTTGTAATATTTCTATTATATAATTCCTCTGTAATTGTTGCTAACCAGAACACAGTGAGGAGGCACCATAATCTCCTGAGCAAGAAGCTGGACAGGTGCAGACATCATTGTCACAAAGCTGCATCCAAAGTAGAGATATTTTAAGAATTACTACCCAGGATTTAAGGTCCTACATTTTACACTCATCCCATTTGCTGAGCTAAAGCCTTCTCTCTGGATCTTAATCTTTGTAATAATATATCCCATCTCTGTGCAAGGCAAGGAACATCTTTTCCTTGCAGCTTTTAAATCCTTTGAAGAAAATTCAACTGAGTACAAAGGGATCCAGACTGAAGATACCTTGAATACTAATAGTAGTAGATTTTTGTTTACTATTGTTTCAGTACGTTGATATAATATTATTATGCAAAACATGAGCTAAAGAAGAAAGAACAAAGGAATACAAAAGCCAAGAGCAGAACTGTGCAAAATCTTGGTTAATTTTAAATTAGTTGAATGTTCAACATTAATTTTTTTAGAAGACTTGGAGAATGAGTAAACAAAGATTTTTCAATCATATGATTCTGTCAGGTAGAGTTTGATGACTTTTTAAATTACGTCTCCCTCAGTCTCGAAGGAGAAAATGACAGTTAAAGTTTGTTTTCATCAACCCAAATGCATTTTTTCCCCCACAGCATTAACTGCATGGCATCTACAGTACTGACAGCATGCTATTTGGATATCCAACATTTTCATGCCAAAAGAAAATGAATATGTGTTATTAAGAAAATCCCCAAAGTTCTCTTCAGCAATGAGGGACTACAATCATGGATGCTGTAATTATGTAAATAATAATTTATATTCAATATTGCCCAAGTGCTACTAAGCTATTATAGCTGCATGCTTGTAGATCTATCTTCAAACATATCTGCATGCAACTCATTCATAATCACAATATGTATTTGATCAGTTGAAGTGCATTTTTGGAAGGCAAATGCCTTGTTTATTGCTAATGAAATGAAGGCCTCAGAGTAGCTAATAAAGACTCAGCTAGTGGAAAGCATTTTTTATACATCCACGTGCCCTCAGAACTCCTGATGAACTGTGTGGTCCAGATGATCAGACAGTGTCACACAGGCATCGACTCACACTATTTGTGATTCTTCCCGCATGCTTGATCTGCTCCTGTATTAACCCTTCTCACAGCCCCAGACCTATGGGAATTACATCTTCAACTAACATCTTATTGTGAGATATGAAATTAATGTCTTTCTGCCCTGTAGATCAAATTTTAAACTTCACCTTCAATAACATTTGAGAAATGCTTTAGACAACCTTGTATTACATACTACATCCTAGGCTGTGTACTGTAATATATGATTCAGTGGAAAATTAGAATATTTAAATGTACCTATATAAATATAACTGTAACTGTCTGCATAGTAACATTGGGTTTGTGTGGACAGGTTCTGGTAGCAGTAGGGGTACCTTCTGTGAGAAGCTGCTCCTGTATACAACAGAGGCAATTCCAGCTGGCTCCAAGACAGATCCTCCACTGGCCAAGGCTGAGCCCATCAGCAATGATGGGAGCGACACTGGGGTAATAGACTTAAGAAAGGAAAAAAAATACTGCACAACAGCAGGTGGGAGAGTGTCACTCTTGTGCCGAGAATGGCACAGGAACGGGTGAGAGGCAGTTTTGTGGAAGGAGCAAAACAAAGCTTTATTCAAGAGAATCGCGCGGTTTTTATGGAGTGATACGATGCATTCTATTTGATTGGCTAGTTAACAAAAACACCTTTCTCATACTCCATCCTTGAGAACAGAAAGACAAAGTAGAAAAACACCACCTGCAGATTGTTCATACTTAGCAAGTTATCACATCCTTACAACTCCCTGAAAGTTCTCACAAGCCACCGTGAGAAATGTTTGTCATTTCTCTCTCTCTGTCCCATGGCATCCACAGGAGAGAGCAGTGAGAATGTGTGAGAGAAACAGCCCTGCAGACAGCAATGTTACTGAAGAAGGAGGGAGAGGAGGAGGTGCTCCAGGCACGGGAGCAGAGGTTTTCCTGCAGCCCATGGTGCAGACCATTGAGAGGCAGCTGTGCCCCTGCAGTCCACACTGGAGCAGGTAGACGTACCCTGCCGAAAGTGTGACCCTGTGGGAAGTTCATGCTGAAGCAGGCTGGAGCAGGACAGGTGGACCCAAGCAGAGAGGAGTGCATTCTGGATTAGATTTTCTGACAGCCTCTGGGATCCCATGGTGGGGACACACGCTTGAGAAGATTTTCTTGAGGGACTGCATTACATGGAGGTCCCCATGCTGAACCAGTTCGTGAGGAACTGCAGCCTGTGGAAAGGAATCACACTGGATAAATTCGTGGGAAGGATCCTGAGCTGGAGCAGAGGAAGAGTGTGAGGTGGAAGCAGCAGCAGAGACAAAGTGTTATGGACTGGCTATGAGCCCCATGCCCTATCTCCTTGCACAGCTTATGGTAAGAGGTAGAACAGTCAGGAATAAAGGAAGTTGAGCTTGGGAAGATGGGAGTGAGGAGGAAAGCGGTTCTAAATTTTGCTCTGTTTTTCTCATTATCTTACTCTAATTTACTGGCAATAAATTTAATTAGCTTTCCTTATTCAAGTCTTATTGAAGTCATCAAGTCTCTGATGACTGTAACTACTGAGTGATCTCCCTATATTTATGTTGTCCCCATGAACTTTTGATTGTATTTTCTCCCCTGTCCTGTTGAGGAAAAGGAGTGATGGAGAAGGCTGGTCTGCACTCAGCAGCCAGCCAAAGTCAACCCCTGTCTCTTCCACATTGTTCTGTATTACAACAGATATTCTGCAATGGGATTTCTGATAGGGAATATGATCATAATATCTGTAATAGTAAATTTTCCCCATCAATTTTAATTTTAATGTTAATTACAGTATTAGAAGTATGAGAGAAAAACTATTACTATTTTTGTCTCTGTAGTTATTTTTGTCTTTTATCATGCTTTTTCTCTGTGAAATTTTCTCCTTTCCTTTTCCTATGACCAGTTTCCCATCTCTCTTTACTAATCAACCATTCTCTCATGTATGTTGGACCACTAGAGAGTTCCTTCAAACTAGTCTGTGGGACACAAATAGATTTGTGTGCGTTTACTTGATCATATTCTTGGTATCCACAAAGTAATACTTTCTTTAAGGACATTGAGGTCTTCGGACTATATCTGGGTAAAAAATACATGGAACACAATATTTTCTGAGAAACAGAGCCACATCATTGTTAACTGTGGGAAGGAACACCAATGACTATTAAGTTGAAGGGTACAAAAAGGAATAGCAATTCCGTAGGATAGTATCCTATTTTAAGGGGTTTCTGTGAGTTGACCCGGTGAAAATATGTTCTATGCAAGACCATGTCTCGTGAAACAGCAAGGTTCTGTGCCCTGTGTGTTCCTCTTCAAAACACAAATAATTTATAACAGGGGAAAACAAGTTATGAGCAACCTTGTTTAATACTAACCACTTTAAGACCCACAGGGAAGAGGGAAACATTAATTTTTTTTCTCATGTATCCCAAGCATTAATGTATAGCTTCACGACACTTAATCTTTTCCTTTTTTGCTCCTGTCAGTCCTGCAACCTTTTTTAGGGAAAGATGTATTGCAACATCAGCCTGGAAAAATGAGTAAGTCATTTCTTTTCCATGCAAGAGGAATGAGCAATCTATCTGGATAGGCTCTGGAAACAAAGATGAATAATGAAATGAATAGTTAGTTCACTAAAAAGTGCAGTGTGGAGATCATTGAAATGTCACTATTTCTTGAAATGACTTTTTAATAAAGATTGTTTTGAAAAGCTCACATTTTGATCTTGATCTTTTTAAAACAGCATTTTTCAGCTTTTCATTTTAACATTTAATTTCAGAATTTTGTCAGTTCTGGTTAAGAATGTGAGAACTCATTATAAAAAATTAACTCTTTACATTAAATTAATTGATTTTTTTTTCTAAATTATTTAAGAAATCAACACAAAGTTTTAATAATGGCATAAAGTTCCACTGAATGTTTCTCAAGCAAAAGTATGTCTAATTATCTCACCAAGAAATACTGTAAAACAATTAAATGTATAATACATGCAAAAGTTTTCATTTATCTAAAATGCTGACAACAGAGGAAAATAATGAATACTGTAGATAAATACATGTAAACAGATAACAATGTAAAAACAAATTATATTGGTTCTATCTTACTAATTTTCTCATCTAGTTTTTATTAAAAAATATGTTCATGTACAGAAAAATGGAGCAGATAAAGACCATTAATTCAGCAGAAAATTAACATGTCAGTACAATAATGTCTACAGCAGTAAAATCTTGGAGAAAAAGTCCTATTTGCCTGTATATTGACTTCAGAATCATTGATAAAGGCTGTAAATGATGCTGTGCGCATGAAAATTTGGCTGATATTTCTGAAATCTGATTGGAGGATTCCCTTGGAGTGTTAAAATCACTAAGTTTAAATCCATTTAATCAGGGTGAAACATACCAGCGTGTCAATGCATTTTTGCCTTTTTTTCTGAATCCAGGACAAAGTGGAAGTAAATGGTTTTTCTGGCCTTGAAAGGAGTTTTCTAACTATTAAAAGAGAAGATGAAGTAGTCTGATGTCAGCCAAAGAAAGCTAAAGCAGAGCAAAAAGTAGAAGACAAATGGTCAAGCCGGTCTAGAAACTAAGACTTAAAATTAAAAGTACATTGGAGCTGCAAATGTAAACATACTGGAGTTGTTTTCTCTTTTAATATTAAAGCAAAATAATTTCTCTAAATTATTACTGACTGTTTTCTTTACTTTAAAATATAACATTGCAAGTGAGCAAATTCTAGAGTAGTCCTCTCTTGTTTTTTATGGTTTTTAAAGGTACTGAAGAACTGATTCAGGCCTAAAATTAATGATGATTATTGTGAGCCTTCATGATTTTACTATGCTTCTGTGGAAACCAATAACACATCCTCTGGTGCATACCAGGAGCTAGTTTCACAGGCATACAGATAATTATAGGCTTAGTCAACTGGTAAATAGAAACTAAAGAGAAAAATGAGAATAATTATTGGGAACTACTTAAGAATATTTACCAGCTCCCTCAAATACACAGCTGTCTAAAGTCTTGTATAATATTTATAATTATTTGCAGAGAATGAACATCTGTACATATATTCCAATCAAAACACTCAATTGTTCACTCTCATAATACCCTCGTACTCCAATCTGACTTTTTCCATCTTCAGCTTTTACACTTTCAGCTTCACATTTTCTGGTAGAGTGAAAAGCCCACTATCATGGGTCTCTTCCCATAGAGAATGTGATCCAATTACTCATTTATCTTGTTCTTCTTGGACTGAGCTCCTCACGTTTTTCCTTTCAAGGCTTTGTCCAACCCTTTATTAAGCCTTGTTGCACTTCTCTGAGTTCACCAGCTTCTGAGAAATGTCATTCCCTCGGCCACCAGCAACAGCAGAATTAATACATGCAGGCATCACATTACCTGTTTAGGCTGTGCCACCAGAGTGGACACACATCTTGCAGAACATCATCCACCAGTATTTTAAGTCTTTTCTAGTGTCACTGCTTTCCCATGAAAATCTTCTGTGTGCTGCTATGAGAGATATTCCAATATTTGGCCATATTGAAACTCAAGCCTACACATATGTACGTGTACACATTAAGTTGATAATTTTTTTGGTTATCTGCATCTGTCTGACCTCCTCCTAGGCAAACACTCCTCTTTGATGCTAACTGTAAATGGCAAAATCCCCCTTTTTTAACCGACAATTATTTTGTTTTTTTAACAATAGCTGACAAAATCTTGAAATTATAGTCTGATTACTTTTTTTCCTTCCTAGACTCTCCACTAATCACCTAATTGATAGGTTATTAGCAGCTAAAAATAATTTTGACATACATTTTGACATACATTTTGACATACATTTTGACATTTTGATAAAATTGATCTCAATTTTTTAAAATACGCTGTTTAACTAGTGGTAAGTGATAAGTGGTAAGCAGCACACTAATTTTGTGTTGCTCAAGTTTCTCAACCCTAAGGTGTGATGAAGAATGCATTACAAAATTATAGTGCATTATCACTTGTGCATTTGCCAGATAAACTATTTTCACACAAAAGTGAAGTGAAGCTGTTTTGGAATACCTATTTCTCAAAACTATGTGGGAAGTAACATTTATTACATCAACGTCTTATTAAGAGCCAGATGTTCAATTTCTGAAGCAGCACAAGAATCATTACAATTTTCAAATTCAGTGACTAGGAGTTGAGAGTTCACCTTTGGAAGTCTTTGCTGCTGGTATATGTGAGGTTAGATTAGATGATTGCAGTTTCTCTCCATTTGCTTAAAAGAATCAGGTTAAGAAGAGCTGCTTTGATGGAAGAATCTATTAAACAGTTTTAAAATTTCTAAGTAGGCAGTAAAATGCCCCCACCCTAGGACACACTGAGCATACAAACTATGACTACTGGTTCAAATCAATAGCCAGTGATCATGGGGAAAAGACTCTTTCAGGTAACTGAGAAGTTTTAGAAAAAATAAAAAAAATCCCAGCTGATTTTTAATGGGTCTTGTATCATGATTTTACCATACATTAGATGTGCTTTCATACATTAAATGCATTACAGTAAAATTTAAGTGATGCCTATTAAGCCTTACAGGAAACAGACTTTGAGAGGAGGTGAAAAGTGCTGTGCCATGACTCCTGCTCCAGATTTTTCCATGGCAGTATACACTGAATACAGGCTTAAAACAAGGTAGTAGGTGAGTACAGCTTTTTACAGGTCTCCTGGCTAAATTAAACTCTATGGCTGTGCTTGAAAACCTATTTTTTTTTAATTTCTGGTAGAGAGCAGCAGTGTTGCAGGCAGCTGGACAGCTCTGGGCTCTGCCTGGTTTACTCATCAGTGCCAGTCAAGGCCAAGCACTGGCCGTGCACAAGCTGCAAGGACTTGTGTGTACTGACCAGTTGTGTTTTGGCAGCTGTATCCCAATGACAGTTCCCAGTGTCTGGGGTGGGAACATTTGGCCACAATGGTTTTGTAGTGATAAAGTCGTAGAGCTATTTTTCCACATATTTTCGCATTTCACCACCAGGCAGAGTGATTTCATGCATTTGCCCATCTGATGCATTCCAATGCAGTGTTCTGCTACCCTTTGGCCCCAGTAAATTAGACAATTGGTCTATTACATTGGTTTATACTAAACCAATAATTTTAATGCAAAATTTAATTTTACCAAGAACAAGCATCTTCTGTACTGTGTGACCTAAAAGCAACAGGCTTTCTGCTCAAACCACTTGAAACTTTGATTCCATCAACAATTGAAAGATACTCTTTAATCCATTTTTAAAGTTAAATGATACTTTTTTGAACACATTTATGGCTTAAAGGTGTTTTTTTCCCCTAACTGATTGCATTGTCAGGACAAGAAAATTTATTCCTTTTGGGAAGCTTTATCTTTGAATTCTCTGCTTATCTGTAAGCAGGAGAGTGTCTCCTGGATTCTCCTTAATTCCAATTCCTTACAGAAATTATACATTTTAACTAAAAAAAATCCTTTCAGTGGTAATTCAGATCTAATTCTTCTGGAGCTGGTGAAATCTTGATGTGAGGTGAATGTATACTGGTATAAGAAATTAGTCACTTTCCTCAATATTCTTCCTGACGAATTTGTCTTTGATCCTATTAGGACTTTCAAAGCTTTAACATTAGTTAAAGATCTTCAGAAGAAAGCAATCTGAAATTACATATAAAGGAAAATTATTAGATTTTTCCTAATTATGGTTTGAGGCTCATTTAACAGGCATCAGGGGAATGAAGCATTTTAAAATAAGCTGAGAGGAATTACAGCACTTAAAGTCTGTATTTCTGCCTGCTAGAGATTTAGTTGTGATTTCAGTGAGCTCTTGTGGTAAGTTAGAACATGTTGCATATGTACCAAAAGGACAGAGACCCCAGGCAAAATACTTTGGTGGAAATCCTGTGGGAGGAATTGTGTATGTAGCATGGGAACATGCCCTGACATTCAGTGCACAGCCAGTTTAAAAAAATCCTTTTCCTTATCTAACCTGAGATTCCTGCAGGAAGGGCCTCTTCAGAAATTAGTTGTGTCTCTGCAAGGACACACATTGGATGTACACTGCCAAAAGATGCAATAGGGTAACTGTAAATATCTGAGATTATCATGGAAAAAGAGTAATTTTATGGAAATAAAAAGCTTTATAATGTGAATTTTTTCGTTTTTTTTTTTTTTCTTAAAACACAAATCTTCACAGAGGAAAATTAAACAAAAAAGAATTTATAATTTGTAGCTGACAGTTCATGACTCTATCTACTTTGTTTTTTTAGACTGATTTCTAATATTAGTCCAGTTATTAAAAGTTAATTTTGACCTACAGGTTAACTTACATCTTCTGATCCTGAAACTACATGGAGGTGTCTAGGTAAAATTATATTGGTTTTATATATTTTCTCAGATACAGTAGAATGTTCAAGGTGTTTTAATAGTATGCTGTATTTTCCATACTATTTTTTTCATCGTGCTATAATCCCTGGTACCAGAATTCCGTTTGTTATTGAGTTTGAATTTTTTAACTATATAGAAATCCATTTCCATCTCCTGGGTTACTGTTTTTCCTGATCTCGCCTATGTTTTCCTTTTTCACATACAGTTTGTAGTTTGCAATCTCAGACCATCTTTGTGAACAAAGTTTCAAATGGAGATAACTCTTAGCCAAAGAGTAATTGCAATATAATTGTTTCTTATCTTCTTGAAAACATTTGGAAATAGTAGTGATGGTATTGCAATGGACCTGGGACAAGATGAAATACAGAAGTCTCCACCTACCTTGAAAGAAACAGCAGATATTTCAGGAAAAACAGAACATACATAGGAAAAAAAAATTATCCAGTATAATTACTGGTAAATTTTTTCCCTGTTTTAATCACATGTAATAAATTTGCAGTCATTTCCTTATCCTAAAAGTCCTTGAAATTAAGTTTTATTACAGAAAAGAAGAGGGAAAATTACTTACCTTAGCTCCTTTCCATAGCACTCAGCTGCATTTTCTATAATTTTGTAATATGCAAGGCTTATTCCAATCTCTGCAGCTGTTAGTCTAATTGGATGATTTCCTGTTTGAAATGCAGAATAATTTAAAGTGACTAGCAGTTGTTCAGGGAACCTCCCTTTCTAGGACATAACTTAATCTGACATATTCAACGCTCATCAGAGATTCAACATCTTTTCAAACTGATTGCTGCTTCCTCCATCACACTCCAAGTTCCTTGACTTCCATTTAAGTGCTCCAATTCAGAATTTGATTATTCAAATGAAACTAAGAAGAAAAATCAGCCTTTTTTTTTTTTCTTTTTTGCATGTTCTTCCTCAAAACATATATTGCTTGCAGCCCTCTGTAATATTTGCTGGATAGCTCATCTTCTGTGATGCAGCAGCAAGCTCTGTGTTGAGGTCAGAGATTAAAGACAGTGATGTGGGAGAAATTTATGTTGCATATGGCTAATATCTACCCGAATTTATCACCAAATTTTAAACGCCAAAATTTAATTTTTTATAAAAAAGGGACAACAATTTCTCTTGATTCATGAATTTCATTAAGGCATAAAACCTTGAAACATAAAACTTTGACTGATTTGCCAGGCCCAAAACTTCATGTGAGTCAGGTCACTGTGGAATCTCAAGATGCTGACTGTGTGAGTGAGACTGTTCCCCTTACTCAGACAACTACCCAGGCACGTGTTCTCCAAGCAACCTAATTATATCAGATTCCTGACAAAATGCTGCTTACCTTCTGACTTGTTTGTTTGTTTTTGTTAATTTTTCTTTGGTTTTTCATTTGGCTGATTTTATTCCTTTGCTCTATTGTACATGCCTACAGAATTTTCCTCTTGGTGGGATAAAGACACAATATTTCTCTAGATGCCCTTGAAAATATGAAAATTTTCCTTAAGTAGTTTTTTATTATTGTTAAGGAAGTTACTTGGCTTAAGAACTATACCTGCAGAATAAGATTTGAATGGTAGGTAAAGAAAAAAAATATTTGTAAACAATGTAATAAACTACAAAGGAGGAAATGAGCTTTCTTCTGTGTGGGAGAATCTGGGAGGCATTTACTGAACCATAAGGGGAACAGTTCACTTGAGGTTTCATCTGGAAAATTTCATGCTTTTTAAGAATGTCTGTGACATGAGCAGGTCACTCATAAAAATGACTGGAGGACAGAAGAGACAAATAATATTTCTTAAGATGTACGTTGAATCCATGGATTTCACTTGAACTCAAACAAATACAACAAATTAAAAAATAAAAATAAATAAACACATTCTAATACAATGCTTGCATGTGTGCTCATGGTGAAGGAGACCAAAACACCTCTCCAAGGGCAATTTTTCTAGCTGGTAATGCTTTCTGGCTGTCAACTTAGCAGACTTATGATGAAAAGCGGCAATCCTCTCCTGTTTCAAGCTGCCATTCCCTTTTTACCTTACATTGCTGTGAGGCAAGGTTTTCCTCAGAGGTAGCAATGAAAAAGGAGTTCAAAAGTTGAAAATAAAATAAATAAATAAAATATTAAGTGGGATTTTCTTCTTTATTCCTGGGGTGTAGAACATGTTTCAACTGTTGGCCATCAGTGGCCAAGTATATACGCAGCTGTATAGAACTTTTCTGATTATTTTATGCATTTATTTCTTAGTATAATGACTAAATTTTACCAGGTCAAAGCTAAGAAAACCCACAAAAACTCAAACCCCTTTTGCTGATGCTCAGGCATAGTGCTTCCCTGAATAATGCACAGGCAGAGGGTGTGCAGAAATCTCATTGCTTCATGGTCATCTTGGGCAAACTTTTTTATTTAGACTTAAAACTGTTTTTCATTTTTTATTAATTTCTTTATGAACTCAATTGTGGCATCATGCATGATGAAAGAAATGGAGACATGGATTAAAATGTATTCCATGTAGATATGAAGCGATGTACTAAGTACCTTCAGGCTCTTGTGAAGGGTCTGCACCTTGCTTCTCCAAGAGGAGAAGCACATGGCTGTGCCTATGTTAGCATACAGTGACAGAATGCATACAGCTGGAATGCACCATCTGTAAGGAAAAGCATTTGCAGTGAAGGTCTGGAGTATTGTTTTTCTGTCTGTTGGGGCTTTTTGTTGTTTTTTCTTTCTTTCGTTCAGGCTAATTCTACTTTGGCTCGATGGATTGAGTAATCATTGGTTGACAGAGTGCACCAACCATTCTCCTGGAGCTCCTCTTCCAGTTTAGCTTCCTCTAAGGTGGTGCAGTTCAAGATCTCTAAAGACCAATCCTTGAGAACCCAGAGAAGAGCATGAATTTCACCTTGGAAGAACACTGCAGACCCAGTCTATTTAGATCTAATCTGTTAGTCCAGTGCTCTACATGACTGCAAGAATGCATTGATGCTGAGACCTCTATATAATATTTCAGTCCTGTTCTCATGAAATAAATCATTCTTTGATACTCTGCTATATTCTCTTTTCACCACATTCAAAATTAAGAAACTGTCAAGCGAGCTGGATTGATACCCTTACTGATGACTGGGGCTAGTATTTTGGCTTTCTATTTCTGGAAAGGAGATAAATGGCATTTTCTTAGGAAAAATTCATATAAAATAATTGGCTTTTTAAAATTTTCATCATTTTCTTTTGAACCTCATAATTTTTTATGAAGCATATTACAGATGTGGTTGTGCATGGCAAGATTAGTCACAAGACATTTAGAGCTAGCTGATTAACACTGCTTTACAGAGTTTTTATTTAGTAAAATTAGAGGGCATTGCTTTAGTCTGTTTAAAGGACGCATTATCTTGCAGCTTAGTGTCCAATAATTTGTCTTACATAAGCAGTTAAAGTGAGTCGAAATCTCAATATAGCAGTTTGGCAGAAGTGTTAAATATAGGTATCATCTAAACTCACTGGAAATGGTGATTGTTTTTCTAAGAACACAGTCCAAAAGTGAATAAAAATGATAGGGGAAAATTTCCAGCAGGCCTTCTTGGCTCAAATTGTAACAACTATGTTAATCAGAGCTTTGTTTTGCACTGGCTGCAATTGCCTTTCAACAGTCAGTACAAAAGTTAGCAAAGCATAAGCATTCATGTGACAAGAATAACTCCCCTAGGAGCAGGAGCTGAAGCTGACCTTCTAGGAGAGGACATTGCACAACTGCGAGTAGAAGTACTTGGGCTAGGCTTGTAGCATGGTAATTTTTGTAAAAGGCTACATGTATTTGTGTCCAGTTCTCAAGGAAAAGTACTTCATTTGTTTCTGTGCACCACACAGTCTGAAGAAAGAAAGAAAATATCAGTTATCAAATGACTGTCACATATTTTTATGTGAATAACACTATCACAGATATCATTTTGTTTCTTTTTTCCCTCAAGTCTCTGAAGTTCCTTGATATTACCAGAAATCTCTCACCTTAGAGATTGCTGACCTCACTATTGTGAGGCCACACAAATTCATCAGAGCAGAGACATCAATAAGTATCCCAAAAAAGACTGGGGGACAGAGGCTTAGAGTGTTGAGGGACATTTTGGCTGAGCTCCTTTCTTGTCTCTAAGCTATTGATTGGGTTGCATAATAAGCTGAGACAATAGTATTTTATATAATATCATAAATAAAACAAAAGGAACTTGCCCTGAAAAATCAGGAAGAGAACAACACTGATCCTGAACTGGCTGCTGTCAATAAACTTGTGCATGCCTACAACAAGGTATGCTTCTGAACTGTGATGCACCTTAGTGCTTCAAATGAGAATTTTAAATCCATAGTAAATAAAGCAAAAATAATCTGCAAGGTAGTAAAAATAACATGCTCCGAGATGCTTGAATAAATAAAGAAAAAAGAAAGATAATAAAATAACCTACTCAGGGACATTCTAATAAAATTTTAAAAGGCATAGATAGCAAGCTAGTCAAAAATGAGGCATATTGTCTGCAATGAGGTAATTATGTTTTAACAGATGAGGTGGGAATCCCTATTCTGAACATGGTGGAAGTATTCCAAGTTCCCATAATAAATTCCCTCCTCCTCTGGTGTATGTAGTTGTTTCAGGCAGGAACACTTCTGGAATGAAGAGATGGGCACTCAATCTACAGCAAGATAACAGATAAGCAAGAAAAACTACAATCAGAAAGAGAGGTTTTCAAAAGGAAAGGTGGTCGAAGTAGAAAAGCTGAAAGAAGAGACACAAAAGAAGAGAGGTGCTCTAAGTGGAATTGACAGCAACATTTTACCAACTAAAACAGCTTTCAAAATAAAAAAAAAAAATATGATGGAAAAATCTTGAGAACCTTATTAATTACTACTCGAGGAAAGAACCTACCTTCATTTTACCAAAAACTGTGTGGCATTTAGAAGGCATGCAATTTCTGCACTTCATACACAGAGTAATGTGAAAAGTATGTAGTGTCCTGTTGATGGTCCTTTACTGCTTAAACAGTGTCTAGCTACTCTTAGATGAAAAATAAAAACATGCTGAAAAATTCTCCCTGAAGGTCTCCGCTGGAAGAAAGATGATCTCTTGTCCCTGAAACATATTAAAGACCAAACTGAGAACAGGAAGATGCTTAGAGCAATTACAGTTCAAGAGTACTTCTGTTCATCAGCTTTCTCTGAGCTACTTTCCCAAACAACACAATAAACTTTTAAATTGATAGAAATTAAAATATTTGGTATTTTTTTTCCTTTTTGTTATAATCAAGCCAGGATTTTTTCCTTTTTCTTGCTAAGCCATTGGAATACTATACCAATAATGTCTTTTTAAAAAAGAAAAATTGAAGTTTAAAAACTCTAAGTCAAAATTAAAGGTTTAAACCTCTAAATAATTTATTAATTTACTTATTTAAACCTCTAAATAATTTATTAATTCACTTAAAGTCTGAAACCTCCTTTCAAACTTCTTGTCTTTGACTACAGTTGTTTTTTTCCTAACAGACACCTCTGGGTTTGTCATTTGCAGACTTCCACTAAAAATGTGTCCCTTAGACTTTTGCTGAAGACACTACTGATTGTTCCCATGACAGTTTGCAACAGCAGGATCTTCTTTTGGCCTCTGTTTTTGATATTGAGCCTAAACTGCATGATTACCTAGTAAATGGCGCTATTGTTAGAGATTACTGGAATATGACAGCTCCTGTGACAATTTCTGAGACTTTAAAATGCAATTGTTCAACCTCAGAGAGAGAGAAAAAAAAAATATCTCATTTTTCTCGAAAAAAATGATTGGTGTAAAAAGGTTTATTTTTGCTTCCAATTTTTATCCTGACCTCTCCCTGTGTCTACAGCAGTGATCAGAGAGCCTTCCTGGAAAGGCATAAACATTTCTTTGGCTAACATCACCAAAATCTGTGTGTCTAAGAAAAGGCTGTCTTCGCAACCTTTCTTTCTGACAGTCAGAGGAAAAATATTCTTTAGCAAAAATATTGCTGCAACTCTGTCACAGTTTACCATTCTTCTGCTGGAATGCAGGTTGCTTTCAAAACTTTATAGAAATTTCTCTTCAAAAGAAAGGTGACTTGTCAATAATCTTTTCATTGAGTAAAATCAAATAAAAAAAATTAACAAGACAAAGGTTTCTATTGAACATTCTGTTGACCCCTGGGTACTTGTTGGGGCTAAAGGAAAGCAAGATATACTGAAGGAAAAATATACTAAATGGTTAGTAGGAGGAATATCTCAGCACACCCAGAAGGCAATCTCTCTAGGATAATTTGCAAGAGTTCTCTCCTGAGAAAAAATCCAGAAAATTAATTCTTTATGTTATTCTCAAGAGATTAGGGCTTACTTGGATCAAGGAGCATCCCTGCAATCTCTTTACTATTCAATCAACAGATTTAGGCTCCAGTGTGATCATAGAATAAATCTGTCTTTAGGTCTTCTGGTATGAGATCAAAAGAAAATCCCATGAAGCAAAGTAAAAAGCCAATTTAAACTCATTCTGTATGGCCAGTTTTGCTCAAAAGATGTTGCTGTGCTGACTTTGAAGTCTCAGGCTTTCTCCAGGAATAAGTGTCAATGCATTATCTCTTTTCCTACATACCTGAAAATAAAAGGGCTTAAACACTGTATTGTATGCTTCAGTGCTCATTTGAAGAAATGCCAGGAAGCGTTCCTTCCTGCCCTTCCCTGCCCTCAGTCTGGATAAAATTTGTATTTTGAGTTATCTGGTAGCATACAGTTGCAATATCAATGGTTATTGAAACATGAAAAAAGGGATAAAAATTACCATTCTTTCTATATTCTCAGACTTTTTGCAAACAGAACTAAGCAAATGCCTGTTTATGATGTTGAATGGGGGGGTGAAGGTAATGATTCTGCCTTGTTTTTTTTTTTTATATTGCCTCTTGGTTTTTATTCATGAATCCTGTGACTTGTCTCATTTGCTTGTTAATGAAAGCTAGTATGAGAATTTTTCCAGCCTAGTGATGTATTTTTTTATTATTTCTGCAGTGTCTTGACTAAAATAGGGTACTGTGTATGCCTTCACCACAGTGTAGAAAGAGACAGGTAATGAGAAATGGCCAGCAAATGAAGAAGGAGAGAATAAGCACTGCTGCCAAGCTGACTTCACAAAAAATTTCTTTCTTTTAAAAACTGAGTAAGGAGAAAAGTGGTATGAGTGCTACAGCTGGGGTTGTCAGAGAAAAGCCACTTCAGAAAGTAAAACATACTGCAGAGATAAGGCTTTTTTTTTCTAACTCATCAGAAAGTAGTTCCAAAAGGAAAATGCAGACCTCACCAAATGAGTAGTCAAAAAGAGAGAAAACCATCTGTTGTATCCCTTTCCTCCCATCCAGGGGGAAGGGAAGACCTTCGTAATCTGTCAGAAGCAAACAAATAGGAGACCTATGGAAGGGGATTTATTTCCTACTCCAGCATAGAGAATTTAAAACAGGATGGGAAGAGAAGAACGAAAGGCAGAGGGAGACCATGAAAAACTAATGAAAGAAAAAGAATTCCAGAACTATTTTAGTTCCTCTTTACAGATATTTGAAAATGCTATTTTATAGAGAGTAGTACTTGCACACCAGCATCAAAAAGCATGGAGATGCATCCGTTGATGCAAATTTCACAGAAAAACCTGTGATTTTGCTAAAAAATGGGTATAACCATGGGTCTATCAGTTTATAGTCAACTAATGTAATCAAAGAGTGGATTTCTGCTGAGAAAATGCATTTCTTGAAAGATCAGAAGACCATTTGAAGGTGTAGTTAATATTATGCCACTGTCCTGAACATTATTTAAAGATTAGGATAACACATATTTTCTGGAAGTGGTAGTCACAAAAAGGGTATTATTACTGAAGTGTGAAACAAGCAATCAATGAGCACTACTGAGTGACTGTAACCTCCATTTCACCTTTAGGCTTCTGTAGATGAAGTTTCAGAGCAAAATGCAATTAAATATTTTTCTTGAAGAGCTTTCAGCTCATGTCCCATAACTGCAACCAGGTCCTACAGGGCAGCCTAGTTTGAAGCTAATGGAACTCTGCAAGGATGCCGAGGTCACTCCTTGCCAAGGCTCTGGGAGAAACAGCCTGTGTCAGGTCTGACAACGGGAGTGATGGCAGTAGACAAAGCAACCCCGAGGCAAAGTCTGAATCAAAATCAGGTCACATGTAAAGGAATCATTGAGGTTGCGCTTTTTGTATCAGCTGGGAATCTGGTCCTCAGGGAAACAAAGTTAGTGGCAGATGGTGGAGGTTCTGTGGAGAAATTTCAGAAGGGCAGCAAAACCACATATCAATGATGATCTTGGGAGTCAGAGTGAGTAAAAGTGAAATACTGGATCTTGATTTGACACATTTTTCATTCTTGTCTTCATTCACTTCTTGTACAAACCATTTATTTCTTTTATATACTTTTGCTGTTTTTCACTCCAAGATCCATTTCAATGTAAATACTTAGACCGATGTTAAAAAAATGTGGTATCTTTCACATTGAGCTCAATTAATATGTAAAGTCCTTCAAATGGTACTGCTAAAACAGCAGAAGAAAAAATAATCTGCTGCAATGGACTTAGTAATTGACAGCTCTGCAGCGTGGTCAAAATCTGTGATAAGCTATTTTAAAATGAGAGTTAAAAAGTGGTAAAGAGCATATTTTTCTTCCAGAGTAGAGTAAATGAATATCATATTCCCATCCTTACAAAGTACTAAACTCATGGTATTCAATTAAATCAAATCCTCTTGAACGATAGATGGCTAGTTGACGGGACTCATGATCAAGAAACTGTCTGCCATTACAGATCTACATAGCATGGTCTAAAATCTAACCTGAAATAGTGTGTTTAAAAAAACCACAAAAGGCCAGTATTTCAAATTATATCCAGTAGGAAGATAGCAAGGACACTGGCAAGGGCATGGAGCCTGGCAGAGCTGGGGAATCCAGCGGGTGGAACACAACATCAGTGACTGAGTTGCTTCTGGACAACAAGCCAACACCAGCCAACTAATGAGGGGAATGCAGTTGAGACCAAAGTCCTTTCCTATCAGATGTTTGCCCTGAAGAATAAAAATAGAAAATATTACAGGAAAGCAATTTGAGTCTTGTACAGTGTCCCTTTCTTGTGAAGGGTTTTCAGATTCAGTCAGCAGTACTAAATTCCTCATAATCAACAATATCTATTTAATGATGAAGATGTTATCAGAGGCGCCTGTAAAAGTGGTTTTGGTGTTCTTAAAATTACAGCCAGATAGAATAATGACAACTTTCTCTTCTTGGGTATGGTGTACATAGTCTGAAGCACATGAAAACAACAGGAGCACAACTTTGCAGGCACTACATGATGCCTTTGTCAAGAGTTCCCTATATGCAATCATACAAGAGGAAATCAAGGCCTGAATGAAAAATATAGGTCTGCCTCAGGAAACCTATGGTACCAAAAATCCCATTGTGAACACTGGAAGCTAGGACAGAATTACAATTAACAACCAAAAAATGTCAGGTAAGATCTTCCTTTTTTACATTTTTTCTCCCTCATATTAAGTCTTTATCTTTCCCTTGTGAGATTTAAACTTTAAAGACTCTTGCTTAGAGTCTGCTTCCCACACTAATTACAGACACTAAGCATCTGTCGGAATGTCCTCTGGTTATCACTGGAATTTAAACTACCACCATTCCCCACAGTATAGTAGTTAAATCTTAGTGTTTTAAGTCTATATCCCCTTGTACTTAGTATGCAGCGAACCGGCAGATACATCTGAAATGTGCAGCTGAGTTCTAACACACTCTGATAATGAAGGAGATAAAGCAATCATTCACAGGTCTTTTCAAATGAAATACCTCGATCTCTCTATTCAGATACGTAACTTCCATTTACTGTTTGCCTGAGAATTGTCCATAGATACAAAATCCTCCTTTTGATTTAACTGAAAGAGAAACACCGGATCTTCATTCAGCACTGCAACTTCATTCTTCACATCTGTTTGATGTGAAGTCTCTGAAAGTTGTTTGCTTTCCTTTTGGAACTGCATAGTGATTAAAGAAAGCCAATTTGCACAGAAAACTCACTGGTTTGTCTTTCTGATATCTCTGCAAATTTTATTCTGCTTTTAGAACTACAATTCTCAAAATATTCAATCCTGGCTTTTCTGTTTTATTCAGATAGGGAAACAACCAGAGCTCTATTAATTTGCTCAATTCCAATTCAATTCCTTGGAGTTTATCTGCTTTACCTGAGCATGCAATCTTTCAAAATAAATGTGCCTTGCTACCAGCCTATCAGGCATTAGACTCTGCATTTTGGAATTACTGCTCAGCTCTCCAGATTCCCTCACCCCCAGCTTGATTCACTATCTCTACCCTAAGCTCATTCAGGTCCTGCCATCTCACTAAGTCCTGCCAGCTCCTTATAGTACTCTGTTATGAAATGTTGTGGTCTCTTCATTTTATTTTGTGTGGAAACTTGAATATTACAGAGATCATGTTGGTTTTTGCTTCCTGCAAGACATGTATTTTGAATAAAATAATTTGACCAAAATAATTTCTTGAGGCGGTGAAATAATATTTCCAACAAACAAGTCCCCTCACTGTATCCCCAAATTTCTACCTTAATGGAGCTTTTCCATCTCAGCTACACAGGGTCTCATGCAAAATGAAACAGGTTTCCAAAGTCGGATTTCAACATTTTCATATCTAAATTAAAAAAAAAAAAATCAAGATTTCCCCAATTAGTCATTGAGTTGATAACTTATCCTGGGACCATCCAGCCTATAATAATATCGCACTTCTTAACATTCCCGTCTTTCACAATATAATGGAATATTCTTATCCTAAAAATGGGTAATACTGTCCTATCTGAATCAAACCCTCTGTAAAAGCATCAACAACAACCAAAGGCATTTCACTTTTTATCTAGCTAGAGGAACTTGATTGTGACTGTTTCTGTTCAAGGATGACCATCTGCCTTTCTGTGTGGTCCCATCCCAGGTGGAATTGGGGTCTCCATCCGTGCTCCATGCCCGGGTGCAGCCGTGTGCTCCTCGCATGCGCTCAGCCCAGCAAGGGCAGCTTGCTTGTCAGAGGTGACTGCTTTCAGACATGAATTTGTTTACTTAAGCCTCGGGTGGTGATCCCCAATTACATCCTGCTCGTCACAGCCCTTTCTGTAGCCATCAGGAAGAAGATGAATTAATTAAAAATTACTTAAAGTAGTTTTGAAAGTTACTTAATCTCCTCAACAAAGTAGTTACCTGCATTTCGAAAGCTCCTGAACTTTGCACTGATTAATTTTACAACCACTCAAAAATGGCTCTTATAAAATGAGAAATAATGCATCACAGTAACTTTCTGCAGCTAACTTTGACAGGGTATTGCCCAGCTATATTCTATATTCTATAGTTGTAGGTGTAACTGTGCTTTGCTGTTCCTGTCCCCTATTCTTTACAGCCAGATCTGCTTTTTCCAGTGTTGGCTTTTGGATAATGAATGACAATAATATCTGTGAAAGAATTGTAGCCTATATAGTGAAGCCCACATTAGGTTTATTTCCATTTATGTGCATTTAAAATTATACCTATTATTTCAGCTGTAAATGGGTGCAAAAAAATCCATGGGAAAAATATATGAAAAAAGCTTTTTCTTTAGTCTCTTAATTGTTAAATGAATTTTAAGCTTTGTTTAAGAGGTCTCCTAAATGCATAATCTCATTTCTTGAAAGCAGGAAGATGTTTAAGGTTTAGTGACATAATAAAACATTTGATAGAATACTTCTGTCAGTTAAATGTATTATCTTTTTTATACTAAAATTTAATAGAACAGAAGAAAATCCTTTTTTCGTACATTTTACATTTATGGAAAATAATTGTTATATTCTTAAATCAGCGAGGTTGTCTGTGATTTAATGAGATCTGAGCTATCATTCAGGTTTAATGAAGATGTAAAATTGTTACAAGATGACTGAACCACAACTACTAGTTAAAGGCATGTTCACAAAACTATGATTTCTATAATGCTGCTTATGTGTGGAAAATGGTAAGTCTATAAAATAAATCGATAAAAAGATACAAGAGCAAAATATGCTGCATTCACCCCTCTAACATTCATAAACAGTTAAGTCTTGGCTGAATAAAAATCTTGCTATGAAATTCAATGGATTCATGGTCCACCCTGTCAAGATGAAATCAAGGATCACAAAAATGTCATTTTGGCCCACCACTAATAAGAGGTTTGTACCATGCAGAATTCCAGCCTCACCAATGTATCATTAGAACTCAGGGAGAACAGAAAATGTCCTAAACACACGGGGGCTATGTAGAATTAAGGGACATAGAAAACATGGGCAGAAGAAGCCTGAGCCAGAAGAGGACAGCAAAAGGTCAGATTGTGATGCTGGAGGTGTGACATATTCTCTAGGCTTTGCACTGGAGGAAAAGCAATTTCTACACTTCTGAGAGAAAATGCATATAAGGAATAGTGGATATGTTTTGTTTTTCTCTTCAGGGGACTATCTTTTCTCTCTCCTGTGGAGCAGAAGCTGTTGAACACAAGAGGAAGAGCCACAGCATGGCAGAAGGTGAATGCAGGTGAATCCCTCCTACAGGTGAGAATCCCTCCTACAGGTGACTACCAGCATTGTTCCTAATTACCCTGGATTGTTTTGTTTCCTCAATTTTTGCCTGTGCCAAAAAATAATTTGGAAATTTCTGATACTCAGAGAACTTCAAAAATTCTTATTGGAATCTGCAATCCCCTACATTTACAGCAGAGCATGAATAGTGTTGAAATCCATACCCCTCATCACACAGGAAAGATCTAAACATTTAGATATCCTATGCTACCCATCCCTTGAGGAATGAAGTGAAGAGAAGATTCTTAGGCCCTTTCAGTGAAACTGTTATTCAGCTGGGCACAGCTGAGTGCCAGAAATGAGTGGAGAGAGGGAAAATGAACCACAAGTCTAGAATGTGTTGATTAGAGAACTCACCTAGAAAAGAGAGGCAAGCCTAATTATCTGCCATTGCCTATTGAATACTAACTATAAAATTAAAATAATAAAACAATGGCAAAATTTCAGTTTTTCCTCCTCCTCATGTGTTCCAACACTTAATTACAATTAGTGATGTTCTTATTTTCTCTTGGGTAAGATATTTAGATATTCAAAGCAGAGAGAGATTTCCAACAGCAGCAACTGAATGTATTTATTTTCACCCTATCCTGACATTCCAAACAGTTCATGTACAAGAAGATATAAAAAAAATATGAAAGGACTGGGCAAAAGAAGCTTTCAAGCAAAGCAGCCACCTGAATCTAAGCTGTCCTTAACATCTGTAGTGCCCTACATACAGTGCAACTGGCAGATGGGCACGCGTGCAGACACATTTTGGACAGAGCAGAGTTCTTAGGCTTGCTTTGAGAGCACCAAACAGAAGAGGCTCTGCAGGCAAGGACATGATGGATCTGGAGAGAGATAGAGAGAGATCTTTACCTTCTTCCAGGGTCAGATGATATTTCAAGAAAGAAAGAGATGTTGTCATGGAATCATAAAATCATAGAATGGTTTGGGTTGGAATGGACCTCAAAAATAATCTAGTTACAAGCCCCCTGCCATGGGCAGGCTAGGACAATTAGGGTTATGTATCCAGGCTGCTTGCATTCTGCATAATTTGGAACTATATTTGAAGAGTGAATCGATTTTCTAACAATCCTAAACTTTTATTTCAGGCACCTAAAATCATTCAATTCAATGGCTTCATTCTGAAGTACTTTATAGTCCATTGCAGCAATTAGCTATAGCTGTTTGCTCTAGGTGATGGCATAGACACTGCATTCAGTTCACTTCCAGAAATCTTTCTCTAGGGGAAAAGAATAAAATAAATCTTAGGAAATTAAACAATGGATATCAGGTTTTTCACCTTCCTGGCTGAAACACTTATTCCTAGTGCATTGAATCAGGTGCTGCTTTCTGCAGGAGCACCATATCCTCCAATCTTCTATAGGAGGCATTTTATCACCTGCTTGCTTTGGGAATTGGCTCACTAGATACTATCCAGAAATTCCAGGCAATGGCTGGATAAGGTATGCAAAATACATAGGTTGTCTGCCACCTGTTTGCTCTCTGTCCGATGCAGAACACATCTCATATGTGAGATGTGGGCATGCAAGAGTTGTTGGTAGCAGTTCTGGAGCCATCATTTCCATATATTATGTTGCACAGTGGATTAGCTTCAACAGGAGGGGTAGAACATACACTGTCCCCCAGAATACAACATAGACTTCATGCAATCTTCTGAAAAGCAAATGTGAGCTGCAATCCACCCACAAATGAAGACATCAATAATAGAATTCTTGAATGGTTTGGGGTGGAAGGAACCTTTAAAGATTGTCTAGTCCAGCCCCCCTGTTAGAGGCAAGGATGCTTTCTATCAGACCAAGAAACTAAGAGCCCTGTCCGATTTGGCATTGAATACTTCCAGGAACGGCACAAATTTTCTGGGAAACCTGTTCCTGTGCCTCACCACCCTCAGCAGTAAAGAATTTCTTCCCAATATCTAATCTAACTCTACCAGATTCTCATTTAAAATAATTATTCCTTGACCTATAGCTCCATTCCCTGATAAAGGTTCTCTTACTGTCCTCCTGTAGGCCCTCATTATGCAGACAATTATGTAGAAATTCTTGCCAGAGGCACTGAGGAGCTGAAAATGCTTCAGCTTTGGTTGAAAAAAGGGCTTAGATGAATTCATGGAGAATGGGTCCATTTGTGCCTACTGAAGTTGGTGAGCCAGGCTCAGAGTCCAGCTCAGGTGTTGCCAGACACAGGGTCTGGAGAGCACCAGTGGCCTTGAGAGCCCTGCCTGGCCTCCTGCTGACTCTGGGCTGCTCCTGCAGGATGTCAGGTGTTGCCCAGCAAAACCACATAGAGATAGATGGTCTCCAACTTCCACCTGCCCATGGGCTCTCACCTGAGCCACTCCCAGCTTGGCCTTGACTGATCCCTATCCCTATCCCCAGGGATGTCCCCAGCTGGGGCTGGGGCTGTCCTGGATGCCCTGGTCCCTGTCTGGGCCTGTGGGACCAACCTTGACTACCAAGCCCTGCCCTGTGTCCTCAGGAGAGGAGCCCTGACAAGCACTTCCAGAGACTGCTTTAATTGTTTAGTTTGTTCATAGGTGTTTTTTGTGTGACAAGACAAAAAGAAGGGGATGGTGACTCTTGTGATTTCACAGTAAGAACATACTTTTTTAAGCAATAAGGTAATGGACCTTCCATGAGTGATAGGTTCTGAATTTACAGTCAGATTGATTGCCTCATCATTTCAACAAGGAACTATCAAGGTGTGATGGAAAATCTTTTCTTTAAAGAGCTTAACATAAACACTGGTCATAATTGAAAAAGAGACAGGACTAAAGTTAAATTTTCAAGTAATAAGCTGCCTGTAAATATCCTCAGAGTTCATTCTAACATTGGCAAACAGAAAAAAAAAATAGAAAAATAAAAATCTTTCCAGCATTATATACATAAAATAATAGAAAAACAGAAATCATGTCAGTCAGCTTCTATTCAGATGGCACAAATCAGAAAGGGTACACTGATTTTCATTTCTCTGAAGCTGCTACAGGAAAATCTCCTGCAGCAATAGTCCACAGAATAAGGCAGGCATCACAAGGATTATGTGAGCAACAGAGGACTCCAAGGCCATAGTCATAGAAGTGTAGTACAAAAATATTGCATTACAAGACACAAGGTCATAACAATAATTAAAATGTTGATAGAAAGTTGGCTCAGACAACCATGCTGCAACATACTAAATTCTTCTTCAGTAAAACGATGTAGGAAGGCTATCAGATTATCAAGTGCCTTCTGAAAGTTCACTTCAGTAGAAAGAAAATGTTATCTTGCCTAAGACTGGTATAAGGATTGCCACAATTTGCAGGTTATGATCTGAGACAGAGGGGAGACAGGAAAACATCTGGGCAAAGAGCAAAATACATCATGGTAGTTTTTGTTCAGTAGCTGAAATAAAACTCAAAAAGGTACAACATCAAAAAAATGGTAAAAAACTCAATCTCTTAAAATACTAAGAACTTGCCAAAATTATTTGGGAGCCTGGAAAATGACCTGAGAGTAGAGTACAGACTCTGATGATTTCTAATATTATTTAGTATTTCTCTAAATGTTGGGACTAATTAAACTTGGAATCTGGTATTCTCTCTCTTTCCTGTGATCTTACACATTATATAGGATTAGTATCTGAAGGATGTTTCCTCTTCCCAAAACCCCTTTGCATCTTAAGATCTTTGAGAATTCTACCTCTTCAAATTTTGGCCAAATCTGAAGAAAAAAGAAATAAAATAGAATAACCAAGGAAGAATCATACTTGAGGGAGCATAAAGAAGAAAAGATGGTGGTAGAATGGCACTCACAGTCTTTCTGCATCTCCTTAGAAGCTCATGTTTAATCAACAAAGACATTTTTAAGCTTTCTACTTTTAGCATGGGAGACTGCGTGTGTTAAATGCACTTTCTGTACAATAACACAGGGATTTTACAGCATGAGTATAATGATATTTGGTGTCCTCAAGATGACCAGATAAATTGAATTCAAATCTCTTACACACTTGATCTGATAGATGGGTGAGAATTACTGACCTGGTCTCTCAGTGTCAAGGGCCAGTAGCAGAAAGGAGCGCAGTAATGTTCTGAACTGGAGAGCACTCAGCATAGGCAAAGGCCACAGGATGGGAGGGAAGCAATTTGTGAGCTTTCCATGTTTCATCTTCAATATTTAGCCTTACAGAACAAAAAAACTAAATTTTCAACCAGATCTCTTATGCTGAGTGGTGAATACGATTTTATCAATAAAGGTTTGCTGCTTTAGGGTGTCTTAGATGGCAGGACCAGCCATGAAAAAAAGAAAGCTGTTTTGTGTGTGTTGAAAGGAATTTAGCTTTGAGAAATTTGCTGCTCTACCAACTGCAAACTCCTCCTACACTTTTAAGTAGGGAACTTTTTCCTATTGCTATCTGATACTGATTATATACAGAGTATAAAAGCTTAATATGTGTGTGGCCCTACTGAATTTGATTAACATGTTAAGGTGTTGTTTTGTTTAACAAAAGAGGTATAAAATTGCCTATTTGTGATCTTGCATTGATTTATAGCATTTTAGGAAACAAAACCTTTCTTGAGAAAAAGTCAGACTGCTTGAAATAAGACATAAAAGCTTAAGTATCCATAAATTCTTCAGCATTCAGAATTGAGGGAAGTAAGCTTTGTTGCTAGGAGACTGTGACTAGAAGGAGAGCTTGCTTTGTTTTAAAGATTGGAATCTGTAAGCAAAGTACTTGGCAGATAAAATAGCTATATGTAAGAGTTCAGGGCAGACCAGGTGAAGTATGAGGCAAGTACTAGAAAGCTTATGAGAAGTGCAAATCTTCAAAAACTCTTCAGCTATCATGACATAATGGCCTGATAAAAGAAGCTCATTATTTGCCTGCTAATAATTAAGAAGAAATTTCAGTTGAGACATGAATTAAAGAATAAATATTGATGAATCTGTCAAGAAGAGACTGTGATTTATTTACTTTTTGCATTTACATGGTACTAATCTGTAGGTCTCTGAAAGTTTTTTAAATAATTAACAATAAAACGTTGAATCTATAGAGAAAGCAAGCTTGTTGCAGAGAAAAGAGGGAATTATTCTCAAAGTTATCTCAAATTTTGCAAGTAGTTTCCAATAAAGAAAAGAAGTTTGAAAAATTTTAAGTTTTTCTGGCCAACAATAAAACACAAATAGCTGTGTAACATTTATAGAAAGTTTTGACTTTGTAGGAATTAAAAAGAAAAGTAATAGCTTTAATTTAAAATGTTAAAACTCAATTGAGAAGTAAAAATGTATTTAATTTTGTTTTGAAAAAACAAGCTCAAGGCATTTGAGGGTGAGTTTTTTTGTGTGGAAAAAGGCGATTTTTTAGTTAAAATCTCTCAGTTCTCCTACTTCAGTGTAGAAACAGCGAGGCAGACATTTCATGGGATATTAACTATAGAAACTATATTAACTATTACTTAAAGAAACCCAGTATCTTTAGTTTGGTAGCTGTGACACATCTCTTGCTGCTGTCCACATTACTTTATGGTAGGAAATTTTAGATATCCAGGCCCACAGAATGTGTGTGGGAACTCTGTATATAAGCATATTGTAATTAATTATTTCTAAAGTTGAAATGTTTTGAATTATTAAAATATTATCCAAATAATTAGATATAAAGTTGTGTTTAAAAAAATACATTGTTCCTGAAAAGTTAGAGCAAATATTTTGCTTAATTGCAATTAGGTGGCATTTTTTCACTCCTACTTCATTCTCAGTTTCCATCTGACATTTCAGATGTTTCACTGGACGATATTACCAAGGTGTTTGTTCCAAAGATACCTTCAGAAAACTTGTTCACATGTGAAGGCGCTCCTCCTGAAAGAGCAAAATAAAACCTGAGCGTGGCAAATGACTTCCCTCGTGCAGTCAGCCATGCCGAGGCGCCGGGGTGGTTACTCATGTTTTCTGGTGGGTGGGCACCCTCCTGCAATTGCCGCTTCCGTGCCAAGCCAGCCTGCTCAACACATCAGCCACTCAGCCACGCTGAGGCCCCCTCATGTAAGAGTCACTCGGAGATTTTAACTTTGCAGTGTCAAGCCCTCCTTCGCAGCAAGCCAGATGATTTTCTAGCACCACATGGTAGTCTGGTAGCTCATTTTCAGTTGTGCTGTTGTACAAGGTGAAAGCTCCTCTTTGATTTGTTGTGCTTGCATACCCCTCTACCTTTTGGAGAACACTTGGAAGTTCCCATTAGGTTGGGCAACGGAGATAATTTAAGACTAGAGGGATTTACAATTAGTGTTATTTCATCATTTCCTATCCTTTAGCATTATTTTTCAAATGTTACCAATTGAGGAATATCAGAATTAAAAAAAATATAACAAAAATGTAAATTCTCTGCATTACTGAAAATTAGAGATCTACATGTCCAAATTTAATTCTCTGGCCACTGGTGAGCTATGATTCTATGGCATTCTCCACTTTCTCCCACTTTCTGAAAGTATTCATCAGGAGGAGACACATTCTCAGCAAATTATGCAGGGTCTAAAATCACTCAGGTGTTTTTTCTTAGTGCTAATTTACATATACTTTCTTTACAGTGGCAACAGCACCTAATAGCCAAGTGCAGTACCTGCATTCTTGAGGAGGATGAAATGACTGAAAAATATTATTTTTTTCTTTAAGGTGTGGTTCTAAGTTGATGCAATTGGCAAAATGAGATGAGTGTTATGAAATATGTCTTGACACTGAGATACCACGGCAACTTGCATGTATATGTGCCACTAAAGAGAAACTATGTTATTATCTGCAAAAAATAAAGATACATCAGTATGGGTCAAGAAAATAATTTATTAAAATTAATTTAGTGGTGGTTTATTTATTAAAAATTTGAAGATTTTTTGTACCAATGCAGTGGTTGAACTGTTCCACGTCGAAACATGATTTGTATGGAAAATGAGAGAAGACTTTATCTTGGGAACGTGTGGTCCATACAGGCTTAAAAAAAGGAAACAACTGTAAAAAAACCATCGTTATCCTCAATTTATAGACAGAAACAAGGCACAAATACACAAGTGGCAGGGTTTATTCAAGGAGTTGTAGTTTTCCATGGTGTAGGTATTCACCTGTAAGCCAATGACTTCAGAGTCCCTTTTAAATCAAGACTGAAAAATGGGCACCTCCAAGCTATAATTCTACTAAACATCAACCAAGTATCAAAAAATTATATAAACCACACACTAAAACTCTTTTTCTCTCCGTTGACTCTAAAGGCAACTTAATGACTTTATCTCTGTTAACATTTATTCTTCTTCACAGCTAGGTGTGGTCCAATTAATTGCTTCTCTATGAGTAATGTTGCCTAATAAAGCTATGACAGACTTACAGATTGAGTCAACCTTGCTGGAAATCCTTGTCAGCTCCCTGTCAAACCCATCTTTTCCTTTGCAAATTATTCTTGAACATTTGAAAGGCAAATTTGGATGCAATGTGTGAATTCCTGTGAATTTTGTCTTTCACAAACTCATTTAAAGATTCTTTAATTTTTTTTTTTGCTAAATTCTTGGAAAATCTTACAGAGACTACCAATTAGTTATGTTCTTCATCAGCAGGTAGCTACCAAAGTAAAGATCATTCCTCCTGAGAAAAACAACCAAAAAGTTTTTTTAGATTAATTGTGTCTGGTAGAAAATTTCATGCTCTCTGCTAAAGGTTGCTGGGCACTTAAAATGAGTGCATACCACACATTCACACTAGAACGTGTTTTTCAGAAACTGCAACTAGACACATAACTGCCGTACAATTTGTCTTTAAAGGTGTTTACCTGAGATAACACATCAAATTCAATTGTTAACATACAGGGCAAAATTTCCTGTCATTTTTATTGTTCATTGATTTTTGTGAGCACTGTAGAATTTACACAAAGAATTAGGGCCATTTACCTGTGCAGACCTTTACCAAGAGTGGGTTTTGGGTCTCAGTAATGTATAGCACTCATAAGAAATCTTTCTCTCTCAGCCATGAAGGCGTTCTGCTGTGATCAGAGGATAAGGCCAGCTTGTGACAGACAAGTCAGTGTCAGACTGTTAGTGTTACTGTCATGTGTGCATTTTGAGTCTGTAGAAGGGCAACAGCAAGAATAACAATCTAGCTCATACAATTTTGGTTTTTTTTGCTTTCCGGAAAAAACTTAATATAGAGCCCACCAAACAATCAGATGTCTTCAGTTAGTCCAGTCAGAAGGAGCTTAAAGAGTCCACTAATTCTCTTCAGTCACTTTCAGGCAGAAATTTTACCAGAGCAATTGAAAATGTGTTGGAGTGAATTTTCCTTCATTACCTCCAATGAGCCATTATGTCAAGAAGGTTCTGTCAGGTAGTCTGAAGTAATTGCATTGCAAAGAACAAAGGTTTTAATATGAATGAACTAAGATATTAAGTCATCAAAATATATTATCTGCAATTTCCTAACTTAAAAGTTGTATTTTCTGCATCAAAGGAACTGAGCTGACAACAAAAACAACTGCAGGTTTATGAGAGTAAGTATTTGTTGCAATGCTTATGTTTGAAATCTAATAATACTACCCATGTTTTCTGGTATTCAGAAATTCATAAAATATAAATTTTGATCTAACTTGCATCTCAAAAGTTTGCTGGTTGATGTATTGCTTATTTTATAATTTATTAAAAAATTCTCTAACAAAGAATTTGTTTAAGCAAGTTCCCTGGAGTAAAATGCTTCTTTGAGTTGCATTGATGTAAAGTTAGTCAACAGATTTCAGCTCAGTAGCTACTCCAGATTTTGTGGTTGGTTGTAGAGAAATGTTTTCCTAACCATGTTAGAGGTTTTTTTAAGTTCTAGAGGACTCAACTCCAGCTATGGATCATATAATTAAAAAACCACACCAGTATTATTGCTGTAACTGATTGATACTGACAGTCAGCAGTTATCAGAGCATATTGTCCACCTTGCTGCTTTTGTAAGATGTGCTATTAATGGCTCTAGGACAAGGACGTATGTGGCACTGTTCTGAGCTAATAAAACATTAGCTGTCTGAATTGAGAGAAGCATGGAGGGTGCTGAAAAAAAAATTCAATGGGCACTCAAAACACAGGATTGTAAGACCTTGAAAGTATAAGCACAAGATGATAGAAAAGGCCACAGAGCTCTAAATGCAGGTCACAAATGATTACTCATTTCCTAATTATTAAAGGGGGATTGCAGAACTGCATAAAACTGGATTTAGGGATAATAGAAAAATAACAAGTTAAGGTGATTTTTGCAAAACTATAAAAAAATTACCTAAAGCAGACTTAGTATCAAAAATGAAGACAACATCAGTATCACAGTTCTTTAAAAAGTGCTGTAAGAACTTGGGTTAGAGATGACTCACCCTCACTGAGTTCTTGACAAAAACCTTTTATCAAGCTTAGCATCTGCTGCAGAAGTGAAAGGCTGAGCATATTATGAGGGAAAGAGGGGGCAGCAGGAATTCTGTTTGTATCAATTTAGGCTAAATTGTTTTGGAGAAAGAGAGGGAAAAATCAGGTTATTTGAATGGTAAGATTTACTGTCATTATAACCAGGCTAATAATTATTTTTGATTTTTTTGATTAGAACAAATTATTGCCTTTATATCCAGGGTTTAATACTGTAGCCCATATAAGTTCTGTGTGATGTTTGGTATGGTATCCTATCCTTGAAGCTTGACTGTTAAATCTGAATGCAGAAATTCATGGAGAATATAAGCATTCCAGGTTTTAATTTGCATGTAACAGCTGGTGGAGGATATGGGCATCTTCAGCTGATAAAGTTTGGATCACAATCAGGAAGAATCTCTCTTTGGCCCAGTGCTAATCAAGTACTTTACTGGAAGCAAACATAAAACTGTAATGAAATTTGCAGATGAATGAAGCTGGTTGAGAGAAAAGGAATAATCGTGTGTGAAAATCGGTTCCTAAGAGCCGCTTGATGTGCTTTTCTCATTTTAAGCCAAATATAAGTCCATATGCCCAGTAACCTAGAATATAGGTCATACAGGCCTGGTATGCACTTTCCCCAGTTGTGGCTGAGGTAATTGCTGGCATAGAAAGAGAATGTTATGTACAGAATTACTAGGCCAATTTCTATGCCACATAAACTGCTTAAATCAATGCTTCAATGGCCCCTATTAAAGGAGGTCAGAACAAATGTAGAAAATAATCCCAATTTTTTATAAGTCCTTGTAGGACGAGATATTTAACTCCATTTAATTCAATTTAATTTATCAAAGAAGAAATTTAGTAGTCATGAAATGATGACAGTACTACCGTGCAGAGCTATCTTGCAAAGCAAAGGCATACTGGCATCCAAAGGCTGACAAGAGAGCACTAGGTAAGTTCAGGCCAGAAATCAACATCTATGAGACAATCAGTGTGATTAACTACTAGAAATACTACAAGGAGTTCAGAGAGACGTTCTGCCACTAAAGTTTGAACTAAAGCTGTTTGTCTATTTAGAAGAGTAGCTCATTGAGAGATCAGAAAATTACTGGGTGAATATTTATAGTCTGGGTAACGTAGGAGATCAAAATAGATTGTGTAATAGGCTCTTTTGTCCTTAAACTCTGAGATTTATATATCAGATGTTTCATTAGCTGCTATAAGGGTGTTCTAGACTTGAGTTCTGTGTTCTTGATTTTGAGGTATTTGGTTCCTATCATTAATTTTCATGAGTTTTGCATGACTGCAAATCCTGTTAGACATATATATTTGAATGAAAGGTTTGGCATGCACTCTGACCTATAAAGGTCAAGAAAATGAATACAAGGTATTGCATGCCAAAAAAGACATAAAACCCCCCAAAGATTTCTCAGTAGCCAGAATTAAAACTATGAATTTCACAGAGGATCCCAAACACGTCACATCACATTTAAAACTGACTTCTTTCAACTACCAATAGTAGTTAACCATTAGCTGCCCATGTCCATTTGCCTTTGTGTTCACTTGTTGCCCAGGAATTGTGGCCAAGTTCTCATTTTCAGTGGCCTAACATTGCAGCCACTAATCATTCATATAATGCACACAAGAATTTTGCTACTGAACTGTGGAAGATTTTTTTAACGCTTGAAATTACAAGTAAAAAATTTCCTAGAAAGGTTTGAAACTAATCTGTAGTGATAATAGAGGGGCAGCAGGCAGGAAGAGAGATTCATGGGGAAAATAAATGCTTTGAAGTCTATGCAGAGAGTAGAGATTCCCCCACAGTGTTTCTAGTTGCTTAGATGAAAGCTAATGCAATATATATAAGTACCTCTACTTAGTATGATATTATATCATATTGCATTAATATGTTTCTATTAAGTAATAAAGAAGACATTACATCATGTGAAATTTTTTTTGTGTAAATCCATACTCTTACTTTCAAAGGTACTAAAGAGAGATGTAGCAACCTTACAATGAATTTCCTTCCTCCTCATACCCAATGTATTTTTCTGTATCTGTTTGAGAGCTTTAAAGGAGCATCCAAAACACTTGTGGCAAATATAAAGATGTTCAATAAAAATAAGATCTGTAAAAAAGGACTCTTTCTAGTCAAATATAAAGATTAAACCAGATTTCACTGAGCAGAATTTACAGTAACAAAAAACCTCAAACAATAAACTGGATGTCTGCTGCCCTGCTGCATATGTATATTTATTAGTTTCAATTAGGTTGGAGGGGTCTGACACGTTAAACTTAGCTCTGTTATTCAGTCTCCCTAGGCAAATGAATAGGCTGTGTTTGTATGAACCCATTTAGGCATTTTTAGTCAGGTATTTTCTTTCTATCTTTTAAAGAGAGTGAATATAAAAGATGCTGATGTGCATTCCACACTTCACATATGGTTCTAAAAATCCATTAGTTGAAGAAGACGCAAGCTGATCAGAGAGAGCAGCTGAAGGTCAGATTTAAATAGATGTATAACATCAGCCAGGCTTGATTGGCCATGGCTTTAGCATGTATCTCTGTCTGCCTATTCAAATATTGATGTTGAGCAAACACAGAATACTGAATACACTACTTGAAATTAAAATCAAATACAAAATAGTAAAACATTAGCTCTGGACAATACTTTGAAGATATTTATTAGAAAATGGTGGGATAAAAAATAGATGCATTTTGTATCAGCAAGAGGATACTTCCATACAGAGCATGGACTCTTGTTCCGATGTAGTTCTGCTGGTAAGACACATTTGCTGTGCTCCTAGATGTCAGCAGGCAGATTTTTTGCCACTGGATCAAAGCACATAAAGGAAATATGGAAAAGCTGACTCAGAACATCACTTCATTACACTCTGCACTGCTTCTTAAACCTGACTGGTAGGGGGTCATGAAGCAATCCCTTGTGTCACCCCACAGTGCCTCATATCATAGTTAGCTTTTTTAAAACTAATTTGCTGATTAGTATTTCTTAAGAAAAATCAACATGCTGGGGAAGGACTACAGGCAGAGTTGAACTCTGAACAGTGAGAAAATAATCATAAAACCTAAAAGGATTATTCAGCTCCCCTTGAAGAGCTGAAATTTTTTATAGTATCTTTGGTGAAGAAGATTGTTTTCGCTTTTCCTTGTCTATTTTTTGCACCATCCTGTTCATGGGCTGGACCTTGGCTTCTGCAATTTATTTCATTATTTTTATGATGCTCTTCAGGTTTTTAGTGTCATGTTGATGAACTGGGCTTCTTTCCCTATTGTCTTTTATGTTTTCTTAGCTCTCATTCATCTTCTACTTCTGAATGGCATTCATGTTACTGCTTGACATAAAGGTCATCTTGATATTACTCTTAAAGCTTATCCTCAATATGTTGGTCTTCATTCTTCCCTCATGGTTGATTAATGACTTTGGTTTCTTACCTTAGAAATTACAGTAAAATGAGCTTCTGAATTGGTTTTCATAAACCCTTTCAATCAAAGCTTTTGAATTACTTAGTACTTTTTTCCCTAACAAGAACTTAAAATCTTTATGAAATCTTTATTAAATAAAGATTGATTCATAAAGTTTTGAAAAATCATTTTTGGGACTATGCTAATCATGCTATTTTCCCAAATATTTTCAAGGTTGTAAAAGCAAGTAGAATAATTTGATCATCTTTGCTGGATTTCTACCACAATTTCATGTTCATTGCAATGCTACAATCTTGATAAGAAAACTGAATTATTTCTTTTAATATTTCTTTTTCAGAAGTTATGTTCCTTTT
The DNA here is from genome assembly GCF_028018845.1 of Melospiza georgiana. NCBI lineage: Eukaryota > Metazoa > Chordata > Aves > Passeriformes > Passerellidae > Melospiza > Melospiza georgiana. Next base: position 66,569,582 of record NC_080431.1, read on the forward strand.
GGGACATTACTAACAATATTTTGTCTTCCTCTCATTGATAAAACCACCAAATTGTTTTGTTTTGCTTTGCTTGCTCTTTGGTCAGTCTTCTGTTTGCCATCAATACACAGAACTGAGACTGTTTGTTCCATCAGAAAAATCAGCACTGTAATTTCCTCATAAATCCTTATGTTAGTTTCTTTATCATCAAACACTCAAAATGTATGAACAGAATAAGAGACAGAAAAGCCCTATACTGGATTGGTTCTCACTAAAAACCACTAAAGGATATTTTCTACCATATTAATTCACAGTGTTGTTCTATTTATTATAGCAGAATATCTCTCCATGTAGTCTACAGCATGTCATAATTTTCCAAAGATCATCTCATGTATTCCGTAAAACTGTTTGATAGATGTAGGCATTTTATCAAAAAAACTTCCTGTTGATCTATATCCATTTCAATCTGAAATGTCAAAGAAGAATTTGCTCTGCATACATAAAGCAAATATTTTAAATACTCCCTTCCTCTGCTTTTAGCTGAAGATCTATTTACTTCTTTATATTCTGTTATGCTGAACATTTTTGAAACACACTGGATCTTTTTACAGGAAGTATAGTCATCTATCCTTCAAAATATGTTATAAAGGTGGTTGTTTTCTTTCATTTCACATTTGGTTTGAAAGCACATGGAAAGTCTGGAGGATTGTTTTTGTCACTTGCTTTAAGCTTTTCTGTGGTTAAATATAACAAATCTCCGGTATGAAAAATTCAACTTGATCAATACAGAAGGTCTGATCTGAGTAATGTTGCTACGCATTTTAGCTTCCTTTTAATTTTTGATTTAAGGAAACTGTAATTCAGCTGCTCAAAAATCTCATACATTATATGTATGAAGTGTCTTCTATCCTGGCTGGTAGGGCAGTATCACTGCAGTATAAATATAGGATACATTATTCTGCATCCTGCACATTATACTGAGCTTCATTATATATCTGACACCAGTTTCAGAGAGGGGAGAGAAAGGTAAGAAGGAAGCAAAGCATGCAGCAACACATGGCTGCTGTTATTGCTCAGATTTCTTTCCTGGTCCATCAGGAAATCAAGGAAACATTGTGAGAATGGACCAAGGGGAGACCCATGAATTCTGCAGAGCCCTTTGAACACTTTTTTCTCATTCTGCTCTCAAAGGCTGTGTTGCTTCTTGCCGGGATTTCCGTTAGGGTAGTCAGTTAAGGCCAAAGAGACCATGGTGACATGGATGTGTCAAGCTGGCTTACAAGATCTGACAGGACTCAGGTAGACATCCAGGAGTCACAGGAAAGTGGAGACAACATGGAGATTTTATGTGTGCAGTATTAGGTATCTGAAAAACATAGCCAAGGTTTATAGTAATTGACCTAATCTGCAGAGAAGCTCTTTCAAGTTCATAGATGAGCATACTACATTTTGTTTAAATCTAATGCTGGTGTGGAGGAGAGTATTACCTTGACAGAAAGATAGTAGAAATAAATCTTGGTTTCTCTGTTCAGTGACTGCATGGATGTGTACAGATATACACTTCCTACCCTCCAAAATATATTAACACAGAATAATTTTAACCTTTACCGAAAAGGACAGGAATGAAGTGGAAATTCATCTAGTTTTGGTTAAAACAGAGGTGTCTATTCTTCTGAATCTCCTTTTGCAAATAAAAGAAAATCATGTCCCTCTGGTGGGCCACGTAAATAATTTTTCTCACTTTTGCCCTTCTGATTGTCTCCTCACCCTTCTGGGTTTTAGCTGCCAGTTCTGGGTATCCCTCAGCAGTGCTTTTTAACATGTGGGGGGAAAACCCATGCAATTTCAGATTTCAAGATCTAGCAAAGTATTTGAAATGCTGATAGCCTTATGATTATACCAATGGACTGCAGCAACCAGGTACCAGCAGAACTATTGAGGGAAATTGGCTTGCCCACAAAAATGCTAAATCCAGCAACTTATTGGCGGATTTTTCTTTTTCTCTTGCATATGACCTTTTCTAAACCTGAGCTGATCTTGTTTTCAAAATCACTCTGTGGGTTTCATCTCATTAAATACAGTCATCTGCAGTGTAGATTTTAACTTCCTCCTCAAACTCTCTCCATTCCACCCATTATAGTCAGGGTATGATTATAACAGAACCAACCATATTTAGGCTGGCCAACGGTTCACCTGCCTCAGGGAAGAGTAAGCATATACATGGCCCTTGTCTTGTTTGCTTTTCTGGCCTCTGGCTGTTTCAACTCAAAGAGTTTTCATTCTGTGCGTGTAATTTTGAGATTTTAGCAATTTGAAAAAAATTAATTTTACATGTACTTGTGCAACCTTTTTTCAACACCCATACACTCTTTAAGTGGACACACAGTCTTTCAGCATGGAGGTCTACTGATATTTTTTTAATTCTACTTCTTTTTGTTCATTTCAGTGCCATTTATTTAATGAAGCTACAGTCATCTTTATTTAATGTCTTCTAATGTCTTTTAATTGTTTGAATTTTTTTAGAAACACTAAGCAGACTATCTCATTTCACCTTTTTACAGGCCATTCATGATTTTGTAGCTCTTTTGCATTTCACATCCTTTCTCCCTGTTGCCAGTTTTCCAGACTGAAGAGTACTAATCTAAAACATTATCCTCATCCTCAAATATACATCTACAGCAGATAAGACAAATCACACTTCAAAAGTGCTAATTTCTCTTTACTGATTTCTGAGGGAGCCTAGGATGAGTAAACCAGAAACCAGACATTTATGCTGGGTACTTTTAAATTTAGATTAAATCAGTCTCATCCTCTGTTTCTGGGAGTTATCACATTGTAAATGAGAGATAAAATGTGGAAATTGGTGAAGAGTTTCCAGCATGAAAGAAATGAATAGAGTTGGTCCAAAAATAAAAAGTAACTATTAAGCAATAAAATTGACTCATGCATCGTGTACAGAGATATGGAAATGAAAAAATCCAGGCTCAGACCCGCTATCAGCTGGAGCTATGTCTTTTTCCTTTATGGTTTTTTGCTGCAGAGTTATTAATAAGGTTTTCAGCTAAAAATTCAAAATAAATACCAGCATTAGAATAAAAATAAATTTGTTAAGTATTGTTCATTACTACTAGATATTTATTTAGAATTATGCTGCCATAATTGTATTCACTTTTACTCTTCCAGTTCTCTCCCCATGCTACCCAAGGGAGTGAGAAAATGGCTTCATGAGGCTTATTTGGTGTCTGGGGTTAAACCATTAAATAAGTAAAAACAAAAACAAAAACAAACAAACAAAAACCCCCTTCAATTCTCAATTAATGAATCCTTTTATTTAATTTGGGGAGAGATAAAATTCAAGCGAGCTAGATTTTCTTCTATTTATTTATTTAAAGGAATCAATTTCCTAATGACTTAATGCTCTCCTTGTCTTCTCTAGTTGTTCACTAGAGCTGCATGTGATGCACAGAACTACCTGGAATCCCAGATGTCAGGTTCTGAAATATGTCCTTTCAGTGCCCGTGTCTGGCCACTTGGCAGAGCCCTACATTATCAGCAGTCGGTCATGCCAGCAACTCTCAAAATTGCCTCTGGGTCAGTCATGTGCTCTTGGCTTTTATTAAATCTGTGAGGGGATTTGAGTTCTCCTGGTGCTCCTGTTCCATTTAGATTCATAGATTTTAAGGCCAGAAGGGACCATTGTGATCATCTAGTCTGACCCCCTGCTTAACACAAGCTACAGGATGCTCCTGATTTAATTCCTGTTTGAAGTGTATATATATTTTAAGGGAGAAAAAATTCAGTCTTGTTTAATATTTCCAGAAGAAGATGCTGTGACCTAAGGCAGGTTATTGCAAACATTATTTATCTCCAGTGTTAAAAGTGTACACCTTATTTCTGGCATGAATTAGCATGGTTTCAACATTCAGCCCTGGGCTTTTGTTGTGCTCTGCTGGATCGAAGAAGACATCCATATTTTGTCCTCCTGATATCAGGTCATGCCATAACTTTTCCTCTTTTAAACTATGCAGATAGCTCTTCCAATGCTTATCTGTGAAGCTGTTTTGCATTAAACTGATGTGATTTTTTTATAGATATTATGCATAGGTACCACCAAAATCCATACTGAAAATCAGTGAATATAATGTTAAAATGGTTGCTGATGGAAGGGCTCTCTAGTATTCAAGCAAAGTGGCTATTTTTTATGTGCAAAATACAGGAATGTTTTATTGCAATACAACACTCAACACCCTTAACCAGAACTTCAAGGAGGTGCCAAGGAGAAGGAGCCAGGCACTCTAGAGCAGTGCATGGTACCAGGACAGGCGACAAACTGTGTAATTTCAAAATTCCATTCATGCTGGATGGAGATTTTTCCCGCAAGGATAGTCAGACAGTGGCAAAGGTTGCCCACATTTTGCAGTCTGTGAACCTGAGAGCTTTTAAGCCCCAACTGGACCAACCTGTTCTGACCCAAGAGCTGACCCTGCTGTGAGCAGGAGGTTGGACCAGGGACCACCTGAGGTATCTTCCAGTTTGAATGACTTTACGATTCTACAATGTCATAAGATGCTTGAGGACACAGTGACATAAAAGTTTTATATGCTTTTAAAAGCGTAAAAATTATATAAGTACCATAGCAAAATGGTTTCTAGAATTATATTTGCATTAAATGCTCAAACATTTTGGTAGCATTGATAATTTAGCTTATGAATAAATAACACAATATTTTCTTACTTTGATTTCTTATAATAAAGCAAAAAAAATTTATTTTTAATAGAGGGACAAATTTAGCAAAAATATGTGTCCTGTTTTCTTTTGCACAGTGTACTGTCTGTATATTGTTATTGATTAATGTAATAATTAAGACAATAGGAAGAAATTTTTTCCTAAGGGAATAAAGGAACTAATTTGTTATAACAGAACAGTATAGCTCCATTTGGAAGGAACTTGCAGTGATCATCTAGTCCATTTTTTTGACCACTTCAGGGCTACCAACAGCTACTTCATGTTGCTACTAAAGGCATTGTCCAAGTGTCTCTTAAACACTGACAGGTTTGGGTACCTTTCTTGGAAGACTGTTCCAGTATTTGACCACCACCTTGGTGAAGAAATGTTCCATAATATTAAAGCTTTTTTAATACAGTTTTGAGCCATTCCCATAGGTCCTCTCACTGAACACCTTATATTATATACAACTATGTAGAAATGAAGCACTCCATGCAAAGAAAAATCCCAGAATGAAGCTTGATTATTAAAAATACATTGTGCTGAAATTTTACTGAATTTGCATTCATTCAAATGAGAATATCATTGCACATTTAATAGTTTTTGGATTTCTGTAGCTTGAGGTATGAAAATGTTTGCTGAGGTGTGCATTACAGCTTTCTTCGATTTGTCTTGATTACAATAAACCAGGAGTGGCTTCACTTTACTAAATATAGTGGTAAAATGAAATGTCTTTTCTTGATATTTTGCTGTTTTGTTGGCCATGAACAAAGACTCAGATCAGAGGGTTACCATCAGCCGGACAACTGATATATCAAACAAATCCCTTTGAAAGTCCTTTGCAGGTCCAAGTACTTTTCAGAGCAGACAAAAATGGGTTCATGTGTAACTACATTACTTATGTGCAGAAAAACAAATAATCCAGATCTTTCTACAATTATGACCCTCCTTTGCTTTCTACCCCTCCCCTAAATTTGTTTATCTGTAAATATGATCAGTATTTGCTATTTCTTTTCTTTAAAATTGATTTGAAAAAATTTGTTTCTTTGACTGTAGGTGTCTATGTGGCTTGCTGGAAACCTTGGCCCTTAGATGATTCCCTCTTTACAGTTCAAAGTAGAGGCAAGTCAGCAGTTTATTTTATATAACTAATCTAAATCTCTCAATTTTTAAATTTTGTTTTATCATTCAACATTTTCCTCTACATGGGAAACGAATAAAGGGATTGGTGAATTTATTCTGATTATGGTTACACCATATATGTCTATCACATTATTTAGTGGATGGAATTTACTACATATTCCAAATTGAAACTTCCTCATGAAGACCTTGATCCTGGTAACAATAAGTTGTCTTGGGAAGGTCTCACAGCCAGTACTGGACTGCATGTGCCTCATGGTGTGCAGAGCCTGTGATGGGTGCAGGAGATGGTTGGAGGAAGAGTCAGTGTTTTTGGAGGAGCCCCTGCCCTCCACATCCCCCAGGCCTCACACAGCTTGTACCCAGGGAAGGGCTGAGCAGGAAGCAGAGCAGGGCAGAATAAACTTTTGATCTCTTTCCTCATGCTTGAGCAAGGCTCTATTTGAAGGAGAAGGCTCTTTCAGACCAACTGAAATAAAAATGTATTAAGAGAGTCAGCATTTCTTCTAACAACTGTATTTGAACAATGCCATCTTATGCTTGATTGAGACTAAGGCATAGATTTACTGTAGATTAGACATCACTACCTTGCTCCAGTGGTATCAAGATGAAGTACTAGATAGCAAAGGCTTAGTACCTGCTGAGCACTTCACTAATTTATACATGTTGTTTTCACGCAGTAGCTGATTCAAAGCTGATTGCACTTGTTTATTTGACAGCCCTTAAAGAATTTCTTAAATTTCATTTTGCAAGGGAGTTTTTATACTCTGAAATGTATTTTGTGGGAATAATATCTGGCAATTTTGCAACACTGTCACTTAAAGTTGACTTTCAGGGAGAAAGATTGAAAAGAAGAAAGAGTAAAGGGTTTATTCTCTGAATTAGACTTTGATTGGAACTAAGTCTTCACACCCTCTGTGAGCAACCACTGAATTAGGATTCTTTGGGGAAATAACTGCAGTAGCTGACCATACATCAATGTCCATATAAAGACTGGTACATATGTGTGTAAACACATCTGGATAACATTATAATTTATGCCTTTATTTCTTCTATTACCTTTATCATTAAATTTGACTAGCCACAGATAACTGATTTAACTCAAAAAGACAATGAACAGTAGCAACAGGATAGTAGGTAGAGAGAAAAAAGTACTCAAGTATTTACCAAAAGTAATTTAATTTCTCTCAGAATGATGTCAAAGTACATTTCAATGATTTTTTCAAAGGAAAATAAAGACTTTTCCTTAGACTAGAGAAAGACAGCTAAATAGTACAAACCGCTGTATTTATAAGGTGGGAAAACTGTAATGGTATAGAATGTTTCAATTGTTTGAATTAGATTCTGAGAAGCTCTGGTGTTTGGATTTAAACTCTCAAGGACATTATTCTGAAAAACTTTGAAATCACCACAGCTGACTGTTCTTAAATGTCATTTATGCATTTTAACCTGATCCAGATTAATGCATAAATAGCAGCACTGATCTGTCAGATCTGAGTCTTAAAAATCAGTCTGCTTAGGGATACCCTAGTCCTTTATCATATCTTATCCATACAGTCTCTAAATTTCCTAAAATATTTCTATTTGATAGCTTATTTGATAGTGCTGATGTGGGAAGTTAGAAAGTATATCATATGAAGGATATTAAAGTAATCTGTGCTCATAAAATTTAATAGTGTTGTTCGGGGCTTTTTCCTTCTAAGATAAACATGTGTCTTTAGAAGACAATTTAAGCATTTTTTTTCTGCCTTTGACTAATAAATCAAGAGAAAATGTACCATTTACCATAATGGTACCTGAATCTAGTAAGGGATCTGAATTGAATGATTTGGAAATTGAGAGGCTATTCCTTCTAAGGACATCCTAAAGTCAATTTAGAAGATATTTCTGTGTTTTTCATTTTACAGTTACATTTATAATAACATTGCTAGTGCACCAACACAAATTGATTGTGACTTCCAACAGGCTTGCAAACTAGGACATTTTCTGAATAGGGGAGCAAAGATACAAAGAAAATTTTGTCATCTGTGTGTGAATAGTTTTTAAAACTCTGTAAACTGGAGTGATAAAATTTCATACACATTATTTGAGGATGATGTGAATGATTTTTAATCCTTAGAATTTGTTTTCAATAACAATAATGACAAAATACATTTTCAGAAGTAAAATGTAAAAAATTCGATTTAATATTCTAAGGGGTGCCTGTAATTCAGATCACTTAATCTTAAAGCTCTATGATAAAAATTCATTTTGTATAAATTTCAGACTTTTACATGCATACTAGGGGTGGAGGGTGTGTGTGGAGGAGACGGGGTTAGAGAGAGGCTTTAGATTTAATTGAAAGAAACAGGTACTCTTATAGATAGCTGACACACTCCCTGCCCAAATATTTATAATTCAAGCCATATCAAAGCTCCAATGCCTCAAGATGGAAGTTAGAGGCAGCTCTTTAACCTGCAATACGACAATTATTATGTTTAATTTTGAAAAGAATGAAATTGATGTGCTGTAAAAAACTCCAAGTTTCCTTTCTTGGTCCCTGCTTCCTATCCTGCCCATCTCCAGCACAGTTGCAGAACAAGGAGGACTCTAATCCCAAATAAGAGAAGTCAGATCTGTCCCTACAGATGTAATCAGGTGGTATTGGCAACCTCTTCTCCATTTTCTTGTTTGTTCTTGACAAGATGGTTGACCTTGACCTACTCAACAGCCTGACTTGGTAGAAGAGATCATAAGTTGTGAGAACACTCTACTTCTGAACCTTTGCTTTGCATAGGCTAAATAGGCTAAAATTCACAATTGTGTAAATGCAAGGACGTTTTCCAGAATTCAGATAAATGTGATTTATTTGGCATTCTTAGGAACTTTTTCCTATTCAAAAATATAGCTTTGGGACTCAAAAATAATGATATTCCAACAATATCACTGACACTAGCAGTACTAATACCACCATACAAAATCTTCTTGCTATTATACTTTTTGTTGCAGATGTATTTTAAACCTGTGTGGATGCTCTGCAAAATAAATTCTATGAAGCTACCATTTAATTTGATAACTTATTAGACTGCTGTTTGATTTTTTTTAGGTTGTGGTAGAAACTGAAAATCAAAGTTTTGTTTATTTTCTCCTGCCCTTTTCTGTAAAGTTTCCCAGATTTCAAAAGTGGACACTGATTTTAAATACCTTCATTTTTACTTACTTAGGCTGATATGCCCCGGGGGGATGGGAGGGGATAATATTAACCTATTTATAACATATTTCTGAGTCTAAATTCATCCTTTCCTTGCCCTACAGCCAGTAAAGTCAAATAAGCACCTCCGCCTGGAGGTTGCATCATATTATAAGACCTAGAATATTCCTAGAAATACCTACATATAAGAGCTTGCATAATTATCTCACACATGCAGAGTGTATTTTTTTTTAAATTAAGGTGGATGAAATAAGGAAGCACTGAGTATCAATAAAACATGTCAGTAGCATCAGGATATGTTCAATGGTTATAAAAATTATGCTGTGCTTTGGTCTCCATGAATAAGCACATTAACAATTGGCCCATTTCACTATCAAAACTCCTTGGTGATATGAGTCACAGTGTTGCCTTCAGATTTGAGTTAAAAACAAGTTTACATGTTCTACTTTTACTTTTTACAGAGACAATGTAATAATACTATATCATTGTGACCTTAGCAAATACATATTATGATTATGATATGAAAAATGGAGACTCAGCATCTGAGATCAATATTATCCAGGATGTAGGGCTGTACTGCATCTATCTGTTCTGGCAACAAATTCTTCAATTGATTTTTTTAAATACCTACGGGGCTTTGGGGTGGGCAGGATAAAAAAATCCTCTCTTTAACTTCAACTCAAAATTGCTGGGTTTGTGTCTCAAAGACCTTTTGCTGTCCTATAAATCAGTGGAATGAATGCTTCAATGACTGTGTGTAAATAAGCCTCATACTGCTTATTTGCTGTGCAGCTGTCTAAAATAATCCCCTAAAGGAAGAACTTGGCCCATATTGTCTGTTTTGGAGAACTATTTGTTTATAATCTTAAAATGGAGGGGGTTCACCAAATAGAGGCACAATATCAAAACAACATCAAAAACTAGGACGTTTTTCGTAATAGATATCTACGATGAAACAAAAAAAAAAAGGATTGAGGTTGGAACATTTCATCATAGGAAATCTTTAGAAGCAATGTTGAAGGTTTGAGGAACGCTTATATAGTCAATGACATAAATCAGAAAAGATCAGCTGTTTTACTGACACACAGCAAAGATATTATTCATTTAAATTTCTCTAAAAAATTACAAGAAAGTGAATCATTACAATATTAATGGTTTTGTCTAAACATATGTAAAACCTCATCCACATTAAAAAAAACTATATATACACTCAATTTCTTCACAAAGAAAACACCTGAAGTGATCAGGTCTTCTAAATATAAAAAAACCCTGAAGCATCCTTTAAATAACATTATTAAGGCACAAGAGACTTTGGGTAATATGAAAATAAATCAAATTTTGGCTGATCCTGGGAATCAAGTTAGATGCTGCTTCTCATGAAAATAACTGTGAAAGAAGTGACTGGCAAGGTACTTTGATAAGTCTTCATATTTTAGAAACAATTATGAAACAGAATATTGCAGCGCATGAAGGGCATGATTCCCAAAATAAAGAAAGAGTTGCCATGAGGAGAAATCATTCTCTTGATGGTGTGTTCCTTTTATTTACAAGCTCCATTTCGTAGTCCCAGGAACCATTTTTACAGCTGTAAGAATTTTAATGCTATTCCACTCAGTCAATATTTGTTTAGTATTTACAATATAAACACATGCTAAAAAAAAGAGGTGATGTCCTAATGAAGATTCTGGAAACCCAGCTTTTAAACTTTGCTTAAAATTAAAATGCTGTATCTTTTATTATTATTCCTAGAAACCTATTAGTACTTTAGTACGTTATTGGGCATTTTCTGTTCAATATTTATAGTTTAGGTTACATAACATTGACTTATTCTTTACTTTAGATTAAAGGGCTAAAGTTGAAGCACTCAGCTCTTTCATGGACTGCCAGTAGAAGTAATTACAGATGTACTAATCATCCTTACTTATGTAAACAGTTGTGACATTGAATATAATTTAACAAGGGCCAGCTTCAGAGCTGAGATTCCTGCAAATTCATTGCTAAGATCCAAATGCTCCTAGACATTCAAAGAAAGAGAATGATTTGCCCCAAAATTTCCCCATCATATTTTTTAACTTTTTACATGTAAGAAAAATTACAAAATATAGTCTCTCATAGTCACAACTTGATACCAAAAAAAACACAATGTCATACCTACACCAAAACTGGACTCCTCTGTACAATGGACACTCTCTTTTGGTCATATTTATACAGTATCTGTTTTCTGGGAAAAAAAAACCAGCTCATGTTGTATGTAGATGAATTGCAGTAAGTTTAGTAGAAATTAGAAAAGAATGGTAGCAGTACAAGACAGTATGACAAGTGGGAAAAGACCAAAATATTTAAGTTTGTTTGTCTTAAAGAGGATGCAAGGGTTTCTCCTAATTTATATAAAGGATCTAAAAGCAACACAGTGATCACTTTTTCACTGTGTCTGTGAGGGACATCAAAACTAGAAAACATCCTAACCTGTGACAGAAGTGACCTGGGTTAAATATTAGGGCAAATATTCCCACTGTAGGGACACACTACAATAGATAGTGCCAAGGTACAATGGAACCTCTTAAGTAGGTCATTTTAAAGAAAAGTTGAGAGAAAAATGTTTCCAGATGGCCTATTTAAAGTCCATTCAAGGGATGGACATTGTCAGACATGGACAGGCTTTTAAGGGGTCTTTGCCAGCCTGCATTATTATTTCCTGCATTACAGGCCATTGGAGCTGACAGAAATTCAGAGGAAGCCAGGAGACCTTACCACACAGTGAATAGATGCTGGCCACCTTTTTGAAGGCATTGTGCTGCTGCATAAGACACCAGTTTCATAACTTATCCTGAGTCAGCAGCTCAGACAGAAGTGGAAAACATCACCTCTATTGCATTTTTCTCTTGCTGACTCTTAGAGCTTGCCCTGATTCCAGGTGCATGCTGTGTGAAGCCTTCCCTAGTCGCTGTGTTGTGAAGCCAAGATGGGAGGAAATGACACTTGGAGTGAAAGATCTCATCAAATCTCTTGTCTGGCTCCCCTTGTGTAATTCAGTGAATATACTGAACAGCAAAAGAAACAAGTGCTCTGCAGATATACAGCTTGTTCAGGTGTATTAATGCAGCTTCACTTGGTTTTCTCCATCTATGACTCCTAGGCCTGATGCAAGGTTTGAATCTTATTTTTAAAGCTGTCAGTTTATGAGATTGAATATTAAAGGTCCATCCTACCCCTCATTCACAGCTATGTCCTAGAGAACCCACCGTGACCATTGCAGAGACAAAAGTGTGTCAAGAGGCAAATAAAATCCTTATAAGCACTAGCTCGGGCACACAATAATTATAATTTCTGTCAATTTCTGTCTCAAAAATTATAATTTTTCCATGATAAAGTTGTGTTCAAATCTTCTTTTCTGCACAGTTTTTAATAATCCCTTATCATCTGTGTCAGATGGGAAACAGGGAATATAGATACAATATGGAATTTAAATGCTGCAGATTTAATCTAAAAAGTTCTTAAGTACTTATTGCTGAGTAAAATTGCAGACCTGAAGAAACTTGCTTTTCAGAGGTCCTCAACTAGAATCAAATCAACTCACATGTCTAAAGATTCCATCTTACCATTGGAAAGTCTGACAAAATCCCTTTATTATTTTCTAGGACTTTCACTTAGATCCAGTATTCACTGATTCAAGCAAATATTTTTAAATAATCAAAAGAAATTTAAGAAATCAGCATATTCTCATGCAATTGTATTTTGATAAAAAACACATCAAGTTGTAATAGCAGAAGCAAAATGGTCTTTGTCTCTGAAGTGCTTAAAGGAGCTAAGTCTATCTATATAGACACATTTGCACTGACATGAGTTCTGCAAGTAGGATGCACAGATTTTTATAACTTCTAAAATTTTATTCTTTAGATACCAGGTTCCATCCTATTGTGTTATAAATGATCCATTTAACCACTGCTGTAACAACTCTGGAAGTGTTTTCTACTGCTTTAATGTTTGGCTGAATTTTGTGTAGATGAAGGCTATGCAGTCTTGACTACAAATTATGCTACTTTGCTCCATCACATAAGGGTATTTGTTCTATTACACTGTTTTAATGCTACTTAAGGATTTATTTTCTCTTTACTTCTGACCACTGTTCACTCTTTAAATGCATGCAGCTCTTCCCACCATGTTTAGGCTATTTAGTTCTCTTAATGTAATATATGACTTCACAAAAAATATTTGCTAAATTGCCATCGATAACTTCCAATTGAGAACTACTCTGATTCCTGTGCAGAGAATTCTAAGTAGAGCTAAAAATTCAAAGAGGAGGGGCTTTTTTTCCTTTTTTATGCTACTTTTATGAACAAAGGCATAGTAGAAATTACTCAGACAGATAGCATGCAATTTAATACAGCTAGAATTACAATGCAGGCAATCTAAAGACAACCTTGGGAAGAGATTTGTTTTCTGGTCACTCTTCTTCTGTCTTAATAGGTTACATTTGATAATCTTTCCTGAAACATTTTTTCTCACTGAGAGAACAACTAGATTTATACATGACTATTTCTGTAGTTAACCTTTTCTATCAGTAATATTCTATTTTATGCCACAGAAACTTCCACAACAGAGCATCTATTACTGGTGCATTCTTCTTGCTGTATCTTGGATCCCACCCCAGGAAGGACAAAAGAGAAAATTACATGACTCAGCTGCACATGAAGGCAACTCAGTGGTCTGGACCTTCCTGCCTAAGGTCATTGGTAACACATATCTATGTAGACATAAAGGTTTCATGCAACAGTGGTAGTCTGAAATCACCTCTTAGACTCATCTTCAGTGCAGCCAAGTACATTAATTATAAGATCTGTCATGCAAAAGTTTGAAGTAGCTCCCATTCCCACAGTTTTTTTTTTGCCAACCCCATCTTTCCATACTGTTATTTGACTACATTTCAACTGTCTTTAAAGAAGTGATTCCCCACTGTTATCTGCCCTGCTTTGGAGCAGCAATCAGTCAGCTATCTCTTACCAGTCATAACATTTGAATGGTCAAGATTGAAGATCTACTTCAGAATCAACAACTTCCTTCTCAAATTGGCCCAAGAAATGAGTACCACAGTTCTTAATCATTTGCATTTCACTTGTATTTTGAAGCATCAGCCACATACTAGAATCCCGTTTGGATTGGGTCTGTACAAAATGTAGAACAAAAAGCAATACTAGCCCTGGGGGTTACCAACCAGCCCAGAATTTCAAGAGTTATTGAGTCCTGTGGGACCAGATTTGTGTTCCACTCCACAATCTCAGAGAGCATTGTATTCAGACCCCAAGCTCATAAAGAATCTAGACCCAGAAACCACTCCATTTCCCTTCCTAATCTTCAGTTCCACGAAAAAGTCATATGGATTCTGGGACTCTAGGATAGCCCTTCAGCATGTTCAGTCTGAGTTCGGATGTGTACATTCTTTTCACTTGCCAGAGCACTGGGGTGAGAGTTCCTGTGGCTGAAACACAGCCACACACAAACACTTCATTACAATGAAGTACAATTATCTAAGATATTCAAAACTGAGCAGTAGCACAGCTTCAATTTTGGCCTCACTTTTTGCCTCCTTGATCCATTCCAAATCATGGTAAAATTATCCTAGTATGGGCAACTGGGTAACTTTCTGCTGTATTAAAGAAAAAAATACGTGTACGAGAAGGAAGATGTGCACTGTGTAAGCTGTAGTTAGCCATGGGCACCATCACTGCCACAGATAAAGCCACAACATCAAATCCTTTCCTGTCACTTTTGGGTTTCCAGGCAGGGATTACCTTGAGTCCTCTGTCAGATTATAAAGATTTGCCTGGTATGGAAAATACTAGGTGTGCTGCCAGGGCCATAGAAAGGTATTTCACATAGCAACTTCCACTTTGCATGTGTTCCTTTCCTCCTACCTGTTTTGCAGCCTCAGTTCACTTCACTAAAACGTTGGAAAAAGATTGAAATAAGTGGGCATCTGGGGTTTTGGACCATTGCTTCTACCACTACAAAGCAACAGTGGGAAGCTTATAGGGTGAGGGAAATGGTGCAACTCAGGTGTGGGCTGGGCCCTCTCTTCCCTCTGGCACATCTCACAGAGAGCTGCTGCCTCAGGAAGGAGATACCCCCACTATTTCAAACAAAGTTTATTCTACTGACATGCAGATTTCTGTAGGATTATTTCGCCTAAGCGGTAACAAATATTTTTGATTTGCTGGGTACACAGACTAATTAGTCAGCTGTAAGAAACAGCTGGTTCACAATGTTCCAATATTAGTTCTTTCCATGATTTTGATTTAATTTCAAGGGCAGACTATGGAGGCCAGGGTGGTAGAAAGAGGATTTTTTGTTATTGCTGTTGTCGGCTCACTTGTTTGCTTCACTTCTACTGCAAACCTTTATTTGATGCCTATTCATAAATTATATTGCTATATTATGGTATCTCATTATCCTTTATTAGCAGAACACTACTAAATTGAAGCTGGAATTATATATCATGCCCTGCATATGGAACAGAGCAGCATATGGAGACTTTGCCTACTGCAGTTTTCAAGCACAAAAAAGCAGGAAATTATACAGGATATTATACATATTTCAAAGACTCTCTGCCAAGTGCTTCTGTGCTGTATCCTGTAATTCAGAGTCATGTTAATCTTCACTGTGTCATTTAAAATTCATATAGGAGAAATACAGTCAGGTCATAATCCATACAGTAAGGAAGGAAAGCAAATTATTTTCCTGAACTTACTTAAAATAGAACAAGTCCCAGTAGAACTGGTTATTACGTCCCCAGCATCAATCAGAATTGCTTCATAGGGTATGTTCCAACTAGCAGGGACAGATTATTTGTTTAACATCAAAGCACTCTGAGCAATTCAGTCTGACTGACAAAATATAAAGGTGGGAGTAATGCAACCTCTTTAATATAATGAATGTGGTCGGGAATCTCTCCTTTAAAAGGACTGTTGTCTCAGTAAAGACATATGCAGTTCTCAAAATGAAAACATTTTAAAGTGTTTACATGCTGATGATCTTGATTACAGCATGAAGTGAATCACATCCTAAGCATTCTGGAAAGGAGTGGCCTTGTTTTCTTTGCAAAAAACCCCATTTTTGCAAACAAATTTGAGCAAAATAATTCAGTTGTGTAGACATTTCAAATAAGACAATTTTCTCTCATAATATAATTTTGTTGGCAATTTTAACATCTTAAAATTTTCATTGTGTATAACAGAATATATAATCACATCATAGAGCTTTCTGTGAAAAACAGTTTTCTTTGCATGTCTCCTTTTCTTGCACAAACAGAGAATAAGATTTTATACTTACTCTCAAAAAACCCCCTTACCTTTAAGAAAAACATCACCACAACATCACCACAACAAACATAGTAACATAAATACTGGTTTCACTATATCCCATTTCATCTAAATTCAGTAGCAGAGACAGATGGGTGAAATAAATACAGAGGAAACAAACACTCTGTAGATTTAAAATCAGAAGCATCTAAATCCATAGTGACAGGATCTGGTTAATGAATAATGTCAGATCAAATTTTACTGTGCAATGGACTGCCCATCTATTTTTAGATTGATGGACTCACAGTGAAATCATCCAGTACTATCACCTTTTTTCTGAGACAAGTATTCAGTGGCCTTTAGAATAATTGTTGGGAGGAAAAGAATATATATACAAGCTAAGAAGTAGAAGAAGATGAAGATGACACATGACAGTATCTCCTTTGATACTGTGCTGAAAAGAAACCCCAGAAAAATCAGCACCACCTTCCTGTACTGAAGAATCCCACAAGATTTTATATTTGGGGATGTATCCTTCACCTTTTTCCATGACAGTCATGCAGATGTTTCTTCTTGCAGAGCCTCCTAGGGACACCTCAGGGAGCAAGGGTTATCCTGCCAGCTAAGGTTCCTCTCCAGATGATTAGGCCTGCATTGACACTTAGTATTCACAGAGGGCCAGTCCAAGTGGCACATTCTTTTTTTTTTTTTTCCTCAAAAACCACACTTCCAGCTCAGGAGCATTCTATGCATGAATTTTATGTTTAAAAGTAAAATGGGTTATAGGCATGCCAGGACAGGAATACTTCTACTTATGTGAGTATGAAGTGAAGAAAAACATGCCTTCCTGACTTGCTCCAGATGATCCTGATCTGCTCTATAAAATGGTGGAGAGACTCTACCACTTTGAGCAGTTATAGGATGATTAATCTTTTTATCCTCAGGGAGGAAGGTCACTAAGGTCTGAAGAAGAAAATTGTGGTTAAACAATGATTCTGTTTATGGAACTGCACTATGACTATGCTCAGAATTTATAAGAACATATCATGCAAACACTGTCACGTGATAATGTGAAGATCTTATATGCCATAACTCTAAAATATATGTTGCATCCTTTCATTGCTGTCTTCTTCTGAGGCGTCTTACACAATGAGGATGGCCACCACTCCAGTGCTTTCCCTCAGAGAAATAAATCAACATTTTCCTCTATTTCAGATTTGGACTGTTTTCTTACAGCAGAACAAGTAATTTCTTCTAATAACAGTCATTGTTTATTCAAGATTCTGGAAACTAGGGATTGCAGAATTGCCACTGGCCATTGTTTCCTCAGCTAATTTTTTTTTTTTTTTTAACTGAAGAAAGGGCCAAGAGTTTCACAATGATGAAAGAATTAACAGCTTTTTGGCAAGTATCAGCCCTGCCTTCAGGAAAGCAACCCTGGCTTGAATAGTTTCATTTGTTGTGGTAACAGAAGCAGACAGCGGTGCTTCCTTTCTCTCAACAGCCAAAGGTATTTCAGAAGAAAAGAGAGAAAGCCAACATCAGTTTTACAGTACAAAAGAAGGAGCCCCAAACTGCCCAGAAATGTAGTCTATTCCACACTCCGCTCTAGTGAACAGAGTTTGAGGCAGCTATATGAGGCCCTCTTGTATCTTCATTTGTACTCATTAGCCCCAGACCTTATAGAGCCTGGAAATATCACCCTCCCAATTACAAAAAAAAGGCCTTGCTGACAATGTCTCTCATGCCACTTGAACAGTTAAGATTAATAGTTAGAGTGTGGTGATGGGATTTTCTGAGATGTGGATTGTGATTTTAGGTGGGGGCATGTTTGCTGGGCACTAAAAGGGGCTGATATGGGGCTGAGGGACCCAGAAGTCACTGGCATCTGGAGGCAGGAGGAGCTGGAAGCTGTGCACCTTGAGGAACCCACATGCTGTGTTGAGGGACATTATGTCCTTTTTCATTTACACTGGACACTGGCAGTTAAGCACTGCATACACACCAAGTACAAGATGGAGACAAAAAAGGAAAGTCAAGGAAATTAAAAAAAAAAAAAAAAAAAAGAGAGAATGACATTATAACAAAAGATTTTCTTGGAAAAAAGTCTTGATTTTCATGAGAACTCCTACATATATGATCTTCCATACTGAGGAGAAAAACTGAAAGGTTTTATATTGATTTTGATAATAGTGAGATGGAGCAATCATATTCTAGACAAATATAATAGTTCATCTGCAGTGTCCATGAAAAGATGATCACTAAACAAATGAGGTACTTGTAGAGCTAGATGAGGAGGATGCGTTTTGTGAGATTCATCAACCTTTGCCTTTTTATAAGCACAACTCTTATGATGCATGGCTTGCATCTGCATGTGCCATTTAAACCTTTGGCCTTAAAATGTCACCCTTTGTGCATTAGCTAGAAAAAAGGAGAAAAAAATACTGTAGTATTGGAAAAGTTACAAAACAGCATCTGCCTGTCAGAGGAGCCAAAGACAGTAATTTCAAGGTCAACACTTCCCTTGATTTTATTCCATATGATTTTTTTATTAATGAGTTTTGGGCAAGCATTCACTGATATTTTGGTTTTGCATTTATTTTTTGGGTGAGGGCTGAGGTTAGCTTCCAGTTCATTCTCTGCCTAATTAATGGAATCTCATACGTTTAGATTTAATTGGAATATCTATCCATTCCCACTATATTAATTAAGACTGAAGCAGATACAGACAGTGGTTTGCCAAGATACCTGACATCTTCCAGCAACCATTCAATATGGAAAGGATATCCTCTAAAAAATTTTAATTGTGTTGTTTTGGCTTTATGTAGAGAGTATTTGGCTATATGTAGGGCAGCAAAGAGAAACAGATACATTTTAACACCCTGCTTCCTTACTATGGAGCTTAATATTTAAAAAAAAAAAAGTGTAAAATCAAGGTTCAGGAAGATAAGCAGTGTAGAGAGAGTTAAGGGAAAAAAATCTCAGAGCTGGAATAGACTTTCAAGATCATTCAGTTGAAGCATTGATGTACCACCACCATAAATCGCCCCTAAACCATATCCGCAAGTTCCATATGCAGATTCCTCTTGGACACTTCCAGTGACTTCACCACCTCCCTGGGCAATTTATTTCAATGCCTAACCACTCTTTCAGTGGGGAAAAAAAAAAATCTAATATCTAATCTGAACGTCCTCTGGTACAACATGTTATCATCTCTTCTTGTCCTTCCACTTAAGGTGTGGTAGAAGAGACCACTCCCCACCTCACCATAACCTCCTTTCAGGCAGTGCAGAGAGCAAGGAGATTTAGCCTGAATCTCCTCAATGTGCTCCAGACTAAAAATCCAGTTCCCTCAGACACTTCTCATAAGATGTGCTCTCTAGACCCTTCACCAGTTTTGTTTCCCATTCTCTGGATGTATGTCAGCACCTCAGTGTCCTTATTGAAGTGAGTGGCCCAGAACTAGACCCACTGCTTGAGGTGTGGCCTCAACAGGGCCAAATACTGGTATTTGGGCAATCACTTCCCTCATCCTGCTGGTCACATTATTCTTTACCTAGGCCAAGATGCCACTGCCCTTCCTGACCATCTGGGCACACGCTGGCTCGTGTTCAGCTGGCTGTTGACCAGCATCCCTGTGTACTGTTGTGCTGAACAGCTCCCAAGCCCATTGATCCAGCCTGTCCAGATGCTTCTGCAGGCCTTTCCTGCACTCCAGCAGATCAACATTCCCACCCACTTTGCAGTTGTTTGCAAATTGACTGAGGGGGCACTCAATGCCCTCATCCAAAACATCAGCATAGATACTGAACAGGATTGGGTCCTCTTGTTGGATCAGGCATGAACACTGGCAGTACTGAGTTTCCAAAATCTTATTTCTTTGTATTGTAATTGGGCTTTCATTCAGAAATGTAGAAGAGTCCCTGTATGATCTGTTCTTCATTGCCTCTCTGTAATACACCATCCTGACAGCTGTAGTACAAGAGACACTACATTACTGCACAGGTGGCAGCCTCTATGCCATAAAACACTTTCTGCCACAAAGCAATCAGCCAACTCAGTATCTTAACTGGTTTTCACTTTCTTGGAGAACTAAAGAAGCTCTTTAGACAATAGTCAAACATAGACAATATGTTTGGCTAATTTTGCTTTCTGTCTGAATTGGTAATAATTGTTAAAAACTTTTTTTTAGAATGAGGTATTTTTACCTGCAGATAGGCTTCGCAGTACCTTTAAGGAACATATGTTTTTTCAGGGTTCAGAAGGTAAAAACATGCACTGTGTCCAAAGGAGGCAACTCCCAGAGTAGTCTCATTCTGTAGGAGGTGGAGGATCTATAGCTTCTTAGAGCTGATATTTTCTATTTCATTTGCTAAAGCTACCAGGTTATAATATTTATTTATTATTTTAATATTCTACTTCCTATCCTTATTTGCTTCCTCTGAGCTGATGTGCATTCAGAAATTTCAGTATTATTTAATGACATAAATCTGTTGTGTTGCTTCATATTTTGCATCAATAACAACATATTTGTCTTGCTCCTCTTTTGCCTGTTATCCCAAATACAGATGAGTTAACCATTGAAAACACTTTGATTCCTGTCTCCTTTTGATGTGCAATCTCACAACAATTACTTTTTTGCATTTGGGATTCCTTTTTGTCAGCAGATGGCCTTAGGAAATTTTAAAATATATATATATGCCCAAACCATGTCCAAAATCTAGCAGTAATCACTGTTAGCATTTTATCTTTTAGAATACTTGAAATATTTGTATAAATGTGAAGCTATTGCATTAATGTTTTATAGGCTCAAAAGCTGCTAATGTTACCACAACACCACATGTTAAGTCCATGCATAGTTATAAGGCTTGTGAAAGGTGACAGGGTCTCAGCCAAATGGCCACAATCGGCTTAGGAGCTGGGGCAGTGCCAGGATTGCTTCCTACAGGTAATAATACAGATTAATTCACCCTCTGCAGCAGAGCTTGGGCCATGACTCTCTCCAGTTTACCATGAATGAACTGCTGGGAAAGAAGACTCAGCAGAAAGATGATACACTGGGTAAAGAGCAGAAGTGGTTTCTATGGAAGCACTCTTGTCCAAAACTTATTTCCGTATCTCCAGTCCTCAGACCACTAAAGACCTGTTTAGTGTGATTGTAGGGGATAATGCAGCAATCAAGACAGTATGTTGAAATGACTTCTGAGATGTGTTTACATTTTCTTTTCTGAATAGACTGATATAGAAGTCGGATGTGCCACTTCCTGCAGTCTGAGTGTTGAGTCCCTGGATGGGATTGCAGTGGGACCCAGCTCTGAGGGACCTCCTTGTGAGCTTCACACAGATTGTGTAGGGTCAGTCCTAGGGCTCGCCTCCCCCTTCCATCCAGATGAGGAGCCCTCTGGAGATGGACTCTGGGTAAGTGATGTTACTGTGAGGAGAACGGCACATATAATGCAGGTTTTTTCTGATAATTTGGGCACAAAAGGGAGGAATGTCTCTTCTCTCATAAACTCACCATATGTCTGTGTGCCTCCATCCATCACACACATAAACCATGCAAACACAAAAGCCTGTTACTGGATAACAACTAGTCTGACACCATTCACCTTCCTCTTCTTTGTGATCACATCACAAGGCATGCTTTAGTGCTTACCACTGTTTTACTTAAGTGCTTACCACTTACTCACAATTTTCTTTTAAATAATTATTTCAAATTGAATCACTTACGGACTGTTTTTGAAGAGAAAACAAAGGATTTTGTAAAACAATTTCTACAAAGAGATTCTTCTTCTTTTGTTTGTTCTTCTCTGCCTTTTCAATCTGTAAGAGAAATGTCTGGTGCTTTTGGTAATTCCAGCTATTTTAAAAGAAATAGCAACTGGCTATGAAGTAAGTTTTAGAAAAACTTTTTAATAGGAAGTAAAAAGACTTATACTTTAAAATATTTCCCTTTTTAAAAAAACCTCTCACTTTCTGCGATAATTTAAATGAAGAATTCGCTTTTATCATCTGAGCAATTTTTTAGTGTAATTTGCATTAACATATATTAATGAAAATAATTCAATAAAAGAT
This sequence comes from Melospiza georgiana, assembly GCF_028018845.1. NCBI lineage: Eukaryota > Metazoa > Chordata > Aves > Passeriformes > Passerellidae > Melospiza > Melospiza georgiana. The sequence continues at coordinate 66,591,986 of NC_080431.1, forward strand.
CCAGGGATGTTAATGAAATATAGATATATACATATGTACCTAAACTATTCCATTATCTCTGTGACTACTGGGAACATCTTTAGCTAAAATTGTCCAGTCTTTGTTGAATTTGAATTCCTTGTATTTCATTTTCTAGCCTGTGTTTTTTTTTTTGTTTGTTTTTTTGGGGTTTTTTTGTGCCAGAGGCTTATTTTCTTCTTTTTTCTTTTTTTCTTTGACTCAAGCTTTCAGCAAAATAACTCAGCCATTCCTTAGGATCAAGAATAGGAAGGAGATTCTCATATATCTTTTCGATATCTTCTTGGTGGCTAAGAACAAGCAAGAAAAAGTCTCTTCTTCACTCTGCTCAGTAATAAAAATTGATTTACTGTGAAAAGAATGAATGAGAATGACTATTCCCTGATGCTCTACTTCCAATGAAACTATTTCACTATTGTTTATTTTCATTGAAAATGTAAGAAATGCTTTTTTGTTTTGTTTTGTTTTCTGTTGTTTTCATTCCAGGAATTATCATTAACTGTTACTATTATATTCAATTCTTCACTTTTGTCTAGGTTTCTGAAGGGAAAAGGGGAAATTGTAAGAACTCGTTTTTTTTCATCTGAATGTAGTTTCCCTTCCTCTCTGTAATTATGCAAAGAGGAAAGTTTAGCCAGGGAGATAGCATACCATGGAGACTACAAAATAGGTTAAATAAAACACTAACTATACACTTATCTCTGTCAGAATAAGACTTCCAGAAGGGAACAGGGAGCTGTTACACATTTAGGGAGATTTGTCCCGAGGTAACTTCATGTGAAGTAACAGTTCAGGAGTTTTGTGGGGAACTACAAACTGTTTGTTAACACCTTTAAGCCATTCTCAGATTTGATGTATTTCCGGAAAAAAGGGACACAAGAAGTTAAGAGCACCTGAGTCCAGTCCTCTTGTTGTGCAGGGCTTGAGATGCTTAGACAGGTCTGATCCCAATTGTAGGGTCAGACCTGCATCAGGATCCTCCAGTGATCACAGGAGATCCTGTGCTCCATCATGACAGACACTGGATGAGAATGCACACTTCCACAAGCTATTAATATTGAACAAACCACAGAAGTTCATTATCAAAAGAAAAACCTATGGAAAGTTTAAAAAAATCCTTTTTATTTGTGGCATTCTGTCAGCACTTGTTAGCCCCCTGCTGATCTCCTGTAAGCATGATCAGGATCAATTTAGTGTTTGTGTAGAGTAGAATGAGAGAAATTAATTGTCCTAAAAAAACCCAAAACAACCCAAAATAAAAAACATCAAGGGCTGCACAACGAACCCTACTAAAATGTAAAAATTTTTCTGAGTCAGCTGGACTTGCTGAAGTAGCAGACTTGAGTTCAAATCCTTGGTCTGTATCAGGCAGAGCAGGGATTGGCCTTGTCAGCACTGCCTCCCAAAAAGGTCACCTAACTGCTGCACTGTAGGATTTCAGAGGAACCACCACTATTACTCAATAATTCTGGGCATGATTCCCAGATTTTATGTCATTCCAAAGTCAAAGCATATTGGAAAAGTATTGATAGAATGGATGATGGTATTTACTTATGGCTTATGGACAAGACTGACCCTCAGCACCCTCTAGTTAGAACTGCAAATGAAAAATACATAACATATCTCAGCAGGCTTTGCTGCTGTGTAAGAGGGTAGGCTGCAGGTCTATGACAAGTAACTAAATAGGAGATGGCAATAACTAGAAGGAGTGACAAAAGTAGATTTATGGAAGACCTGGGGACCAGGAAAGAATGATATGTGAAAAAGGAGAGGCAGCAGATAAAAAATAATTTTTTTACTTTATTTCATTAAAAATTTCATAGTAAATTTTAATTCACAGGTAATTTGGAAAAAAACAGAATTATTTTTTGATGCTTAGTTTATTCACCTGCTAAACTTTTAGCATTCAGCTAGATTTAATGATACTGGAGAGTGGAATTTATTTGTTTGGTTTTTTGAGGGTGAAGCTGTTTCCAAACCAAAATAACATCCTATGAAGCTTTTTCCTGCTGAGAATTCTGTTGGAGAAATTCCATGTGCTGAAGGTTTTACTGAGGTACCAGTTGTAGTACTAATACTTGGAGTACTACCAGGCTTGTTTAGGGCTGGATAAGTGCTATCACTGCTCTTTGTTTTGCTCTGTTAATCTGGAAAAAATCAGTGATATGTTTGGTGTACTTTATCTAAAACCATTAACGAAGGCTGCAGTAGACAGTTGAGCCTTGTCCATGGATTTTGGGTGAACAACTACACAACCAGTTGTTTCTTCTGATTTTGGGATCTCAGAAGGGGCAGGGAGGACCTTGGTTACAGTGATCCAGAAGAAGTTGGTTGCCACAGTCTCAGAGGCCTCTGAGGAAGAGATGTTGACACCAGTGTTTCTGTCAGTGAGGGCTGGGCTGCAGATTCTGGCATATGCTGTAGGTTTTTATTTCCATGAATTTGCAGGGTAATATCAGCATCACACTGATAGGGAAAATGGTGAATGGAATTTGTCTGGGTACCTCTTTCCTTTGTGACTTTCCAGTACTGCTTCTGTTCAAAAAGCCTGTGTGTTTCCTTTCATTGTTGGCATAGCAAATATTTCACAGTACCAAGGTCAATGTGCTTGAAAATACCATTTTCAAACTCCTCTGCCTCCTAAACTCTGTGGTGCAGAAAGAAAATTTCTTTCTACACCTTTTTTTCTTTCAAGGGGTACAGTGTTAATCATAAATGTTATACAATCTTATTACAGTATATCAAACATTGAAAAAAAATTCTGCAACAATTTTTTTTACTGAAAAAGTACTTGAACAGGGAATTACACATGTATCCAAGAAGATATACAGTGCTGCTAACATTTCACAGACACAACTGTGCAGTTGCGTGTAGCTTTGGATTTTAAGTCTATTTTTTATCATTCTCCTGCTTCTAGAAACTGGACAACCTCTTCCACTGAGGTTTCACAGCATAGCATGTCTAGCTTTGTGTCTCTGTCTCTAGTTCCATAGCAGAGAGAGAAGCATGTTCTCAGAAGATGCATGGAATATTTCGATGTGTGCATATATTTTAGAGAATTATTCATGACCTGGAGCTTTTGTTTATGCCTAGAGTGTCTCTGCCCCTAGAATACCTATCATAAATTGTCACTGGATTAAGGGGGACCAGTGTTTAACTTGTATTGCACCTTTGGGGGCCAAATTACATTCAAGTTTCACCAGAGCAGGTATCCAAAAATGGCACATGTAATTTTAAGAATCTCAAGAAATTAAGCTTAGAGGAGACTTGAAAGACCATTTGTCCCTTGTAAAACATCATAGGAGTCCTAAGACTCTACAGTGAGTAAATCTTCTCTGTGATCTTCCCCACTATCAAGCATTTCCATTTCAAAAGAAAGTGCTGTAGTCCCCATCCCGCACAAACTCTTTGTCTCCTGTAGTAACAGAGAGATTTTATAGGGATTTCTTGTGAAACAGCTATGAATTGCACTCAAAATACTGTTTCTTTACTTCCTATATTCTTTCATGAGCAACAGTAAGGCTGAGTTGCAAATATACCCTGATACAGAGCAGCTACACAGTGAGTATTGCCTTCTTGCATTTTGCCTGACAACTTAGCTCCAACCTTGCAAACTAAGGCACCCATCTGTCATTTATAATTCATGTATCACCATCAATTTATAGAGGACTAGGCAGTTTGCCCTGTGTCTCTAGCTAGGGAGAAATGAAAAATAGCAAAATCCCTCTTGTTTTTTTTTTTTTTTCAGTAGAATTGTTACTGAAGACAAGTTTAATATTAGTTACTTCTTGTAAGCCATTAGCCAGACATTAGAGTAGGACAATTGTCTTATTGAAATTGAAGCAGATTTCTTGTGCTTCTCTTACATATAATTTCTTCCCCACAGGATGGGATAGGATGGTTGATGTGGTAGAATATCTCAGTGAATGATTGGTTTCCTATGGGTATTCTAAGTGAAATTTTCTGATCAATCTTTTAAAAATCCCAACATATGAAGGAGCTGTCAGTAATTTTAGAACTCTGTCATTAAATTTTCTAATTAAAGAGAACTGCAAAGGTGGTAAGGACTAATTTTTCTTCTTATTTCTTTGCTATTTATTTGCTTGTCTTTTTAAAGTAATATTGTGTGAACTGCAGCTCTAATATTCATATTTCCCAACTAAAATAACATTCAATGTTGGAAAATAGCAGTTTACAATTAAATCTATCTTTAGTATTTCACTGAATCAATGAGGAAGAATCTTGTCTCTGCTTTAAATTTGGTTCACTTTTCTATGGCAAAACTAGAAGGAGTAACAATGGCATCAGAAAGCCTAAACCCTCCTCAAAGCTCCTTTGGACTGGATGCAATACAGAACAAAACACGGGGGAAAGAAAACAGGAAGAAAACAAAGAGAAGAGAAAACTGATTTCCCATTACCCCTCAGATTGACGGCAGATCCAAGAAGTAAATCCATATCAACTAATTTCTAATATATTGTTTAATGTATTAATTAAGGTGACCAACTTAAGCCAGTCCATACTTTCTCCTCCAAGAGAAGCAAGTGGAATTTACTTGGCTAGGACTACACCGGCCCATGAAAATTGTGTGCAACATCCCACCTTATGCATGTTCCCAATTAATCTAAAACTGGCTTACCACTACCTAGTTTACAAAGATTTGGCCAGAGGGCACTCAAGCAAACACTTCTGATTTAGTGTGGGGATGAAGGGGCTGCCACTCTCAAAAGTCTTGCTAATGGGTGGGGTTTTTTTGAGTTGTAAAAGGCTGCTTGGAGCTTGTTCCTGGACTATAATGGCATCCTTGGCAACATTCATTAGAACATGCTTGAGTCTCCCTCTTACGGATTTCATCCCTTAAAACATTTAATTCTACAGCTGGATCACAGGGAAGATCAGATTTAAGCACCTAAACCTAATGAAATAATATTTTTCTGAATGAAACAACAAAATTATGTCAGGTCAGTAAATTTTGTAAACATTTTACCCTTTCTTGAGGCTTCATTTCTGAGATAAAAGTTCTATGCGAATTTCAAGAAGAGAATGCATCTGCTGAATATTTTAACACCTTCCCACATGCTCTCGAAGAAGATTACAACTTCACTGGAAAGTTCCATTATGAAGACATACAGTATAAAATTTCTGGTGCTGGTACATCTCTTTACAGGAAGTTTTCAACTTCACAATGAAAAAAAAATAAATGGTCACAGCACATTTTAGAGGCACAAGGATGAATAAGCTGCTGAAATGCAATGTAATGCAAGGCAAGATCTAAAGAAGAAGCATTGATGTGAGCATCCACTGATCCTCCAAGCAGTCCAATAGAAATCCCCCATGTGCCCAGTGCAGATATGTGTCCAGGCACTCACATGAGGGCTGGGAACCAAAATATTCCAAAGCTGTCCCTGAAAAAGAAGGGAGGGCTAAATAAATATTTTCATTTCCCTTACATAATAAGAATAAAAACTTAGGAAATGGTGTCTTTAATTCGGTAAAATTATTAAATCTGTCTAGACCTATTCTTCCCTTTCATAAATTTGAATTAAAGATGTTTAAAATCTGGATTCTTCCTTATTCCTCTGAATTGGACAGTTGCATCTGTGACTAGAAAGGAATGTCAGACAGAAGTCTGTGATGTGGTTCCAAATTTAAATTTAATATGGTAGAAATACACAAGAGTTCGGTGCTTTTAAATTTAATATACAAGTTTCTGCTACAGAAATTAGTTTTAGAGTTTTTAGAAGTGCTCGCGCAGATTCTTCTAGAGGTACATTAAAAATTATTTAGAAGGTGAACACAGTTCAAAGTATATGTCACAATTAGGCTAGGAAAGATGAAAAGTGACAGACACTCCATATTGGTATGGCTGCCTACTTAAAACATTCACAAAAGTGAAGTTTTCTACATAAATTATACTAAAGCCACCATGCTTTATCTAGTTTATAATTAAAATGTGTTTCCACACCTCTGGAAAACTCAGAAGAGGAATAGCCTGCAGGAGGAAGGATATCTGCATATAAAGTAATTGCAGCTATAAATGCATGTCTTTTATCTTGACAGATTCTAAATGGCTTTGCCAAATAAGAAAATAAAGAAAATGTTCAATATTAATTGCCAAATAAGTTTGAATTTAAAATTAGATAAGCTAAATCCAATTTATTATAATGGAGTTTATCCAGGACACGCTACCTCTTGTAAAGAAAAGTTCCTTGTTGATAATTATAATTGGTCTAGTTCTGAACTTTATACAGTACATGAAAAATACACCGCATCCAAATCCAAGCAACTCTGGTTCTCAAAAACTAAACAGCATGAATTCTCTGCTCAAACTCCCACTGAGAAAGGAAGGACTCTTAATGTCCTGTTCTTTCTGGATATATTTTGCTTGATTGGCATCTCTTTGCTCTTAGTTGGAACTGGTTTCCTTGCAGTCGTCTGTGCTGCATTTTCACAAGCACTTTCTTATAAAGTGCTTAGTCTGCCTGTCTCCCTTTTTGAAATACTTTCCCTTTTCTCACAGTATATTGAGTATTGTATTTGGGTACACACCTTTAAAACTCTGCAATGGCAAAACTTACTCTTCATCAGGTGCAGTTCTGCACGAGTTCAGCCTGTCCCTGGTATTTGACTTCAGAGGAAATGTGGAAACAATTGCTTAACATGCCTTTTTTGCCTAAACAGCCTGCACAGTGCAGATTTGTTTCCTGTTTGTCTTCCAGAGTCATGCTTGCCTTCTCTGATCCTCTCCCCTGTGTCACCTTCTCTGTGTCATGCTGAAGCTGCTATTTAACACACGTTTTTCTGAACTGTATTGTGGGCTATCAGAAAATCAAGCTCTGAGTGATTCGGCAGAACAGGCTGTCACCTTTCCAGGCCTTGGTGTCATCTCTTATGTAATGTATTCCACTTGAACTGAGCAAAGATGCTGAATGATTACATCTCAATAAGAGCACCTAATTAAATATTTACTTGGAAGACAGCTTGCATGCAGTACAATTCACCTCCATGGAGAAGATCTATCTGATTTCACATACCTGTGAAGTGTATTCTTATCTCAGTGTACAGTGGAAATAGACATAAAATTCCTACACAGTAAGAAAAAATTACGTACAGAAGTGTGCATTCAAAAAGTAGTAGACTTTTCTGATGTTTCTTACAATTTAGACACTTACATCTTCAAAGACAACATATGCATGCTTTTTCATTTGAAATTTTATCATTCAAAATAACTGTTAGTCAAAAGACATTCACTGTGTTACTCTCTCATACTGTTTGAAATCAGCATTCAATTCACAGTGTAGTATGTAATCATAATAGAAAGTGATACAAAACCAGCCTACAAGTAAATATTTATGATGGTTTTGAAGGTTAGCAAGTTCTTCAGACATTCAGACAAGAATCCAAACTGTTTCTGTCCCCTTAACTGAAAATATTCAGTAAAATCCTGAACCTGCTATCTCTGTCTCTGAATATAGCGGCAGCATCAAAATATTTTTTAGATAAAAATCTTGGCAGAATATTATTCTAAGAAAACTGGGATTAAATACGCAGAGTGTAAATTATATTTGCTAAGGTTCCTTTGAGGTCACTGTCGTGGTCACAAGGGCATTCTGCTCCCCAGAACAAAAAAAAGAAGAACTAGAACTTCTGCCAGTGCTTTACTTGCAAAAATATAAAGGGTTAATTTTAGTTTTTGAAGAAATAGTTCTTACAGCTATTTTTTCAACAACATGAGGGTAGTTTAAGAAAACAGAAATCCAGAAAAATAGTTTCCACAATGGAACCACCATTGTGCCCTCTTCCGCATAAACAGGGCTTCTGTGGGAAATGACAATTTTATAGCTTCACTTGCCCCAAGGTGATCGTTCACCTGGCAAAACAATCTCTGTATAAATATGATCTCTGATTTAGTGTTGCATAAAGTCAGTGGCCATGCCATACCTTGGATTGTTTGTTGACTTCCTTATCTGATGTATTGAAGTGTTCCAAGTTCAAATTGTAAGTTTAGTTTAGAGCTTTCAGTTTGCAAGGTGGAAAGTAAAACAGCAACTCTGAAAATCCAAGTTAATAAACACTGTCAACAGTGAAGTAGTGGGTATGTAAAATAGAAAGTCAACATTTCTTTAAATTATAGCTAGCTTCATACATACCAATAATTTTTAAGCTTTCATAATACCAGGCAATTTACAAATATTCATTCGAAATTTACTATTTGTGGTTTGCATCTAAGTATATTATTCAGATTAGATGCTATAATGTACAATTTTAGAGTTGCCTCTGAAGCAGTTTATGATCCTGCAGTCGGAACAGTTTATTGGTTTATGCTTCTTAACATCTTGTTTTCATCATATTCAGATGACAATGTCCCGTTCCTTACCCAGCTATTGGCTGAGATGAGGAGAGGAGTGAAAATGAAGAGGCTGTGAAAGAATCACCATGTGTGGAGTTTGCTGAAGTCATGACACTCGTTTATAGCAAGTATGAAATCATGGACTTGAAGGTCTCAAGGGGAGTGAATGAGGCTGGAGCAGAGCACTGACCCTGGACTTCAGGCAAACACACTTTGGATCGATCAGGGAGCTGTTAAGTGTCATCCCATGGGAAATAGATCAGAGGAGAGGAGTTGCTCAGGAAAGCTGATAGTTCTTTAAGGACAGACTACATCTGAGGGCAAGAATGATCCGTCCCAATACTCAGGAAAACAAATAGATATATCAGCAAACTGGTGTGGCTAAGCTGGGAGTTGGTGGTGGAACAGCATAAGGAAGGGAGAAGCAGATTATTTTAGAAACAGACTTTAGAAACACTTCCCAGATATACCTGAGTGCTATCCACAAAGCTTATGCTCTGCTGGAGGAGATGTTTAAAGGGGAGAGAAAGAGCAACCAGATGATCTAATTTTAGTAGAAAAAGGCCAGTTAGGTGGGGCTGTGGCTGTGACTGAATGTTTGATATGGTGACAGTGAACACAGATCAGTCTGAGGTAATCAGTACCTTCTCTGCCTCAGCCATCACCACAAAGTCTCACAGGCCTCTGCTTCTTGAAGGGGTTTAAGAAAGAGGATACAGACTGGCTGTGGCCGAGTAAAGGGTTGCTTGAGAGAAATAACAGAATGGCTGAGGCTGGAAGACAATGATGAATTTGGCTGAGTCCAACATCCCTACTCAAAGCAGAGTCACCTCCACTAGGTTGCTCAGAACTGTGTCCAGTCAGGTTTTCCATATCTCCAAGAATAGATATTCCACAACCTATCTGGACAACCTGTTCCAGTGTTTGACCAATCTCATCCTCCCAAAAAAAGGGGGTTTTATTTACATTTAAAGGACATTTCTGGTATTTCAGTTTGTGCCTGTTGTCTCTTACTCTATCACTGAACTTCATGGAGAAGAACCTGGCTCCATCTCCTTTACTTCCTCCCATCAGGTATTTAGCAAAACCACCAAATGAGTCCTCATAGAGTACATCTCTGTGAGCATGAAGGTGAAGGTGTTCAGAAATGGACAGAAGTGATTTATCAAGTGCAAATCATGCCTGACCAAGCTGTTTGCCTTCTGCAGTAAAACAGAGACCCTTATCACCTTTCATAATAAAATGAGTGGATTTGTGGGCAAGGAAAGAGCCCTAGACATAACTTAGCTTGACTTCAGCAATATTTTCAACACTGTTTTCCACAGTAAGCTTTGGTCTCTGGGTAAAGAAGAATGGATGGACAAGAAAATGAATAAAGACACAGCTGACTGGTCGGAGGGCAGTAGCTGTACACCTTACCTGGAGGCCAGTAACAAGGGAAGTAGTGCAGGGGTCTGTCCTGGCACCTGCCTTGTTTAACACACTTATTAATGAGCTAGAGGCGCTTACAGACTCTTTGTTCATCCTGTTTTCTGTTGACTCCAAACAAGGGGGTGGGGGCAGCTCCCATACTTTACCACAAGGCTGCCATCCAGCAATTCAGTGACTGGGGGAATGGTGCAGTGGGAACCTTACGAACTTTAGCAAGAACAAAAGCAAAATTCTGTATCTAGGGCAGATGAACCCCTCCAAGTGACACAGGCTGGGGATCAACTGTTTGGGAAGCAGGCCTGTGGGAAAGGCCCTCGGTTTCCTGGGGACAGTAAGATGGACATTGGCCAGAAGTGTGCCCCAGAAGTAGAAACAGCCAAAGGCATCTTGGGCTGCATGAGCAGGAACACAGCTAGTGATTATTTCCTCTGATCAACACTCACTGCAGCATTCCTGCGTACTATATCCAGCTGTCAGCCCACAGTACAAGGGAGACATCAGGGAATTGGAGACTGTTCAGCAGAAACCACCACTGTGGTTTGAGCTGGAGCATTTGTGCTGTGGGGAGAAATTGGGTGAGCTAGATATGCTCACCTTGGAGCAAAAATAACTTTAGGAGTACCTAACAGCAGCTGCAGTACCTGCAAAGAATTCACTCATGGGGCAGAGTTGGGCTCATCACATTGGTAGAAGGGTAAGAGACAAGAAACATGAATGGAAACTAGAGAGAGTCACGATGGATATAAGGAGAGCTTTTTTTCCCATTAACACAGCCAGGCAGTGGCATAGGTTGCCTGAGGAGACTGTGAAGTTTCTGTCCTTGGAGGTTTCCAATCCCTGAACAGATTGGAGGACCTGAGCAGCCTGGTCTGACCTCAGATCTGCCCCTTCTGTGAGCTGAAGGTTGAACCAGGGAACTCCTGAGGTCCCTCCCAGTCTGAACGATGTTCTGATCCTCTGATTACTGATAAACAAAAGTTTCTTGTCATTTGGCAGAATGGGTCAAATGCAGTTACGGGAATAATTGCTTCATTACTTCATTTGTGGCTTTCAGACATTTTTCCTGTTAGAATCATTAGAATTTATGACTTGTTTTTCTTGTTTTACAGTCATCCAGAGATCAAAACAGACTCAGAAAATCACTACAGAATACATAAATAATAACTTTCTGTGCTGTGATAACTCGTTGTGTGGCAAAGACACTTTCAAGAGGGTACACTACTTGACTCTGTTCTTTACTCTGCTGAACATGTTCACTAGATCCTGAGCATGGAAGCTTTGAAAGCATAATTTGGAGTTCTACTTATTTTGTTAGGCATTTCATTATTTCATTCATGCATTTGCGTTAATTTGGTTTGACTTGATTCCTGGCAGACTGATGTATCACAGTTGCCATTTATACTAAAGGTGGCAGTCTGTCTTATTTCCATGTGACTTTATTACTCAGTACAACAGAATTTAACTAGTCATTGAAAAGAAGTACAATTAGTTCACACAGAAATAAATAAAATCACATATAAATAATACCAATGAAAAAAATCCCTGTATTTTAAACATCAAAACTTCAAGCAGCCTTAGGAAAATACATATGGACCAAGTCACAAGGTAGAATGTGAGCAGTGTCCTGCTAAAGCCTTGCTTCTCATACACCAACACAGTAATGTTTTGTTCATTGTTGCCTTTCAAAGATGAAACAGATGAAAATAGTACAAGAGTACATTTATGTAACACCATCTCTTCCAAACATTGTCATCTTGATCTCTGAAATTCTGAGCTTTAATACTGACACGCACATGCGGATTGTGGGCACAGTGATTCATCGGTGCAAGAATGAAGAATGAATCATCCCAAAATGATCATGGAGGAGGTGGATATGGTGGTACAGGAGGGCACACCAGAGGCAGCATGCTGCACTATCTGAAAAACATGTGCAGGAATGATCGCTCTCAGATTAAGTCTCCCCTGGAGTATTAAAATTAGAGCAATGTGATTTCTCCATAAATCCATAAACCATGTAGAGAAGTATATTCTACAAATAAAACCAAATCTTTGGTCCAGAAAAGGCATCTAGGAATGTTCTTACATTTCAACTTTCTCAATTGATTTTGGTTGTAAATAAGAGTGTAAGTGTGGGAGCATCACCTGTCCAGCAGTCTTACCTTGCACCATGAAGCGTGAATGCTGTCATCTAGCTCCCCTCTGTCGTAACTAATAATGACCTTATAGCATTATATCCAGAAAAACCTGATGAATAAATAATTTTCAGCTGTACATTTTTCTTCCTTGCATTTGTCAAGCCCTAGAAAGAAACAATGTAAAGAATGTGTTCTCATGACCTGCTGTTAGTATGGGTTCATTTAACCTGATTATCTGTATTGCTGTATATCTGTTTCTTATTTGCACTTGCACTTTATCTCCCTGTAAAAGTGCCTTATAACTGACAGATGTAGTAAATTGCAGTGCATTTATCCCTCATCCATAAGTATATTTCCCATTTTCATCACTTTTGATGGTGCAGGTCAATTTTTGTGGCATACAATTAAGATACAGATACAAAATTAATACACAGTGATAAAATTGTATTTTGACTTAAAAACATTAGAATTTCTTTTGTGATTTTTTGTGGTATTTTAATTAAGTAGATTAAATACACTCTTTTTTTATTTTTTCTGTGGTTTCCCATGATACTGGCATGAAATTCCTCAAATATTCCCCCCTTTTGAGGAACTCAATATTACTTGCTCTAATACAAGAGAAAACAAAATCTGGTTAATTCTAGTTATAGTAAAGCGTCTCCCTAGAGTAATATTTTGATATTTTCAGATGAAATTCTTGTTCTTTTTTATGACAGTCATTCATGAAATAAAATGCCAGTATTGGGAAACCAGGAATTTACCCTCCCTGTGGAGACAGCTGTGCCCGTTATTGATCCTGAAAAATGTTCTGGAGTGAGATGTGAAACAGAAAGTGTTTCAGGAAATGTAATATCTTACATTAAATGATGCCTTGCCCTGATATTCAGCACCATGTTATTTGGGCAGCAGGGAACACATTTAGTCTGCTTGTAATGGGAACCATAGTCCACACAAGTAAGAACAACTACAGGGTATCTGCAATAGCATTCATACAAAGGCCTGAGGCAGCAACTGAGCAACTGAAGAACTTTACACAAATTTTCTCACTGTAAGTAAGGGGTAAAAGCATCTCCAGAAAGCAATTGATAAATTAATGGATAAGCTTGGTTGTTTTTGTCGATTTATTTTAATTATTTATATTTTTACAAGCTGTATTTATATTTTTACAAACTGTAACAGACTAAAGCTCCATCTGAATCTCTTTTTGCTCTGTTCATAGCCTCCGTAGCCAGGTGTTTTCCCTCCTCTAATCTTTCAGAACTGCACTACAGCAAAGAATATAGCAATTCAAATTACTTTCCAACAATTTTTTTTCAGAAAATACTGTTTCACTTATACAGAAATATTGTTTAAACTTCTCAAAGGGGGTGTGAAGGTGAGAAAGATATCCCAGTGCCGCTAAAAAGGCTAAGGCATTGACAGGTGATGGCAAAGTCCCTACTCCAATCCTAACTTGCCATCAGGACTTAAATTTCACAGTCCACTATATTAGACAAGTACATGCAAGGTTTTTAAAATGAAGACGTCTTCTGGTGTCTCTCCTTGTACAAGTTCAGTTTAATTCAGCCACGGAAACAAGCAATAGATTTTCAGAGCACTAGCTGAATTTTCTGGGCAGCAGTGACATTGAACAGTGAGAGCATCTGGAAGAGTCCATGCGGCCCAGCCTGAGAGCAGCTTCACAGGGCTTGGCCTAGGCTTGGTCACTGCTCCTCTGCCTCATCCTGTCCCATTTCTGAGATATGGCTCTCATGGGGTATCCTACTCAAAGCTCACAGCAGATCAGTAAAGAAAATAATGGTTCAAGATTTAAAAAGATTTAATCAGTCTCTCATCTAGATGTTCATGGTCTTAAAGTTTTGTTTCTTACTTCAGTGGGGAGATGCAAGACATAAAGAAACCGTAATATGGGAAAAGCAGCAAATAAATTCACCTTGAAACAAATAAATGTAAAGGAACAGAGGTTATCCTAATAAGGGAACTTTAAAGGAAAGAGCTTGTTTATTTAATTGTATGTATCCTGCTCTTTGTTCTCTGTATTAAAGGGCAACCTGAGTTGGTATAGAGAGAAGGACATGAGGGAACTAAGGGAAATGAAATGCTCATCTGAGTCATGCATGAACTTTGTCTTTCAGAATTAGTAAGACATTTTTATCTATCTCTCAGATACTTTAAAGGGCTTACAAAAACATTGCTTACATACTCAGAGCTTGAAAGAAGCTTGCATTAGTTAGAAACCTCATGCATTATTTAGTCAGTGAATGCTATTTATAATAGTACAGCTATCATCACATTTATAGAGCTTTCCAGCCATGAATATGTGATATACTATTTCTCTGCCCAAGTACAATGGCTAGATAAATGAGGCCAAAACCAGTGAAAACAAAGTGCCACCAGGAAAGTTTGGTACTCTGAAATCAGTGACAAATTGCTGGTTCTCTAGATTTCTCTGGGACAAGGACTTCTACTAGAAGTATCATCACGGATCAAAAATCCATCAAGTACCAATTGAAAATGCACATTAATCATTTCCATTTGTGAGAGAAATAATTTCTGATCCATTCGTTTGGGCATTTCTGCAACATACTAAAATTAATAACATGCAATGTTTCAGAAAGGCAGTGAAACAGAACCAAAGAGCTTAGTCTGAATCTGATAATTTTAAGGACAATTTATTCATCCTACTCCTTGCTACATAATAACAGCATGGCTAGACAGTCATTCCTTCTCTCTTTTCCCATCTGCATGGCTGCTGTATTTACCCTGTGAAGGGCCAGACTGTTGAATACACACAGATTAGGTTAAATAGTGAGAAAATTGTTCCAGTGATTATCCAGCTTCTCAGATGTCACAATTATTCCAAAGATTCAACAGCTGCTTCATGTTTACCAGTTACAGCTACAGACCGGTCAGTGGAAAGAAAGACTGTATTGGATTTATTTGTTTTAATTGTGGTACATTGCACTTAACTAAAAAGCCAATCAGAAGCCTTAGCTAAAGTACTGAAGTAAAGAATTGAAGAAAGATCTTATTCTCAAACTTGACATTCAAATCAAGTGTTTGGAAAAAACCTCAAAACATTGATATAGGACTCAGCAATTGGGTTTGAAGCAAACCTAATTTCCAGAAATGCCCCGACTTTCTTAGCTGTTGAGTCAAAAACCAGTTATTGGAAACTGGGCGTATCCAGAGAAACACAACTGTTAAGCTGCTGTCCTGCTACTTTTTTTCGCCGGGCTGCAATGGTTTCTAGTTACTTTATTCATCTTATAACCATCCTCTAAATATATATTTTTTAACATCATTTTGAGTATATCTAGGTTTTGGGTCAGTCAGCTTAATTTTCCCACATGTCAAACTGTCAGGAACAGACAGGAACATTTTACTGTGGCCAGACAAATTAAAGCCAGCCCTGTTTGCTCCGAGCAAGGTATATATTAGAGTCTCTTTTTTAAAAAAAAGTGGATTAGGGTAGGTTGTTTCAAGGGAGGGAAATTCCCTAGAAATGGGCAGCTGAGATTTCAGTGTAGCATATGCTTTAGGTACAGTTATTTCTGCACTGAGATTTTCAAGAAAGTTAAACAAAGTGCATTTCAGTGCTACACCCAAGAGCCAAGAGGGGGACATATACATCCTGAAACTCAGTAATTCCTTCAGGCTTTCCCAGGTGGAGAGCCCTGCATTAGCCAATGCCACTATAGCTGACACAATTTAAGAGCTGCAGCCTGCCTCATTTCTGCCACATTTCCTGATCTTCCCACAGCAGATGTAGCTGCTGCATGGTGATTTGTGTTTTCATGCCATTTTATTTTCTGAAAGCCTCAGCCTCAGATATGGGACCATATGTAGAGAGGATGGGATCACTCGGCTGTATTTAAACCTGTACTGGCGCTGCAGGGAGCCCTCTGGCTGAAGACAGCACTTGCAGGTTGCTCTGCTCTGTGGCACGGAGTGAGTGGGATGGGGTGGGTGTGGGACCTTGCTCTGTCTTTTGAGCTGATTCTACAACAGAGGTTCAATGTGGTGCACTTTCTTGCTGTCCTGTCATCCTTCCAAAGCACTCGTTGCTTATACACCATTTATCTTTCACATTTTGGTGTCTAAGTATGAGTGATGGCCAGGCTTCCAGGACAGCTATCCAACTGTTCCTAATACAGGTGATGGACTCTATGGAATCAATGTAGACAGGTGAGATAGCCTGTGATCCAATAATTTAAGCCTAAAATTCACTCCTAAAATATGGCCAGACAAATCCTACCCCGCAACTCTTTCACTTTGTTGCCAAGGTTGCATATTTATAGCTTATTACTTTTATATCTAATTTAGGAGCTTCATTTCAAACATTTTCTCAGAACAGAAATTCTTCATAGGCAAATGCTATATGGGAAGTATATATAGGGCAGCTAGTTCTTTCCTGTGATTTTAGCCAAAAGACAGTTTGTTCAAATATGATCTGGTAGGCTAGTTCCTCCGTAAGCTCACTTTAATATATCTTGAACCAGTAGAAAATATATTACTATATCATATTTTAATTAGCACAAATAATTGTTCATTTAATTGGCAATCTCATCAGTAAAGAGCCTTTAATAAGAAGATATAGGCAGTTTCAAGCTTGCGTGTTCTTCCACAGTAAAATTCTCAAGGGCTATTTTCAATTAAATATTCTGTTAACTATCACAAGGCTTTCTGAATCAACTGATTTCGCTTTGCCATTCCAAGGTTAGATATAGTCTGTGCTTTTCCCCACCATTTTAGCTCCCTATAAAAGGTATAACAGGGGAGTAAATGACTCAATCAAATAAGTTTAATAGATTTTGAATTTAAAGGGAACATTATGATCTTTAATAGCCTGACTCCCTAAATACCACAGAATGAAAAAACTCTCCCAGCAATTCCTGCATTCAGCATAAAATATCTGTTTAAATTTTAGCACATCCATGGGATACTTATCCAGTCTCAATGTAAAATCTTCTAGAGAGGTAAAATCTAACATATCCCTAGAGATGTTCTATTTGGTAAATTACCCTGAAAGGTAAAACCATGTGCCAGACAGATTTCATCAGTTTTTCATACCACATTTAATGCTAAGCAGAGATATTGAGTCACTTGTTACTTGTAGATCACTAGCAGATTACCTCTTAATTCCTTTTTGAATGCATTACATGCACTGATCATCCTATTTCCCATACTGTAAAAATGCTTTTAAGATTGACATAATTAATTAAGTTTTTCTCTGAGACTTTTCCACTTCTTTTTTATAATTTTTTAAATTTTTTTTATTCTGGACATCAAAATGGGACCCAGATAATATATGCAGAGGTGAAATTTTCTATCTACTTCATCTTAACCCTGTGCAACTTGTATTTCAGAAATAACACTTTCTTTCCTAATTATAACAATATACTGACAGCTTTCCATAGGATACCTATCAGTGCAACCAAGATCTCAGTACTGTCATCAGATTCCCTTGTCAACAGAGATGGTTCTTAGATGTATGGAGCTCTACTTACTTCTGTTGATTAATGTTTTTTTTCAATGGAGATCACCTCATTAATTGATCCAGACCACTATGTTAAAACAGACATGCATTAAAATTTCTTACCAGCCCAGTGATTTTCTCCCATAAATTTGTTAGAAATATTGAGCTACTATTAAAGAAAACTCAGATGTCTCTGTCAAGATTGTATATGAGCTATGATGATGCATTGGCAAACTGCTTTTATTTTTGTATGTAGCTAGTTTTCATCTAGTTTTAATGATATACTCTGATTTAGAAAAATTCTTCTTTTAACAACCGTGATATAAAGAAAATGTGTTGTCAATATCTGCTATAATTTCTGAGGGTTTTTTGGCATCCATTTTTTTTATATCATGGTTATTTGGCAGAGTTAAATAAAAGTTACATAAACCCTTTTTGATTGTCATTAGTTATTTTAGCATCCTTTTATTTTTATATTAATGACTTCTATATTAAATAGTCAACTGGTCTCACTGGAGCTTTGCATTCCTTGTCCTTTAATGATTGGGCATCAGATTTCTAAAAAGTGTAAGAATGACTGATTTTGAACATAAGAGAAATCAAGTGAATATTCACTACAAATAACAAGAAAGCTGTCAATAGTTTCACTATATTTGGGTAGTAAGGAACTACTTCTGAAAATTAATACATTAGAAAAAGTTGTGCTTTTTGACTTAAATTTGGAAAGAGGAAAAATAAATGCTTTGCCACAGCTTTAACAGCATTAGGCGTGTATGTGACCAATTGATTTATTACAAGTATTCAGCATTTTCACAAAAAACCTCATTATTTTAACCTATTTCCAGACAAAAATTACAAGGGCAATATTATTACTAAGTCCAGTTTTCCTGTGTGTTTCTAGAACATCAATGCCAATGTAAGTTAAAAATTATCCATTCTTCATGCATAATTTGTAATACCATTTTTTTCTTTCTATTTTTTCTTTGTGAAAGCTGGTTAATTACAGAAGCCAATGACCACTTTTAGTCACTTCACTGGCCATGTTAGCAGCTGTGATGGTTTGGTTGGAGACTTGTATCTGCTGCAGTTTCTCAAAAGGTGGTGGATATCATCAATTTTCTGTGTTGCAAAGTGTGTGTGTGTTTAGGTTTGTGTTTTGGAGAGGGAAATAACATAGCTCGTTTGATAGCACCACCTTTCTTCAAACTAATATTGGGAGAATTCCTTCATGTCAAGTGATAGAGGATTCAGTTTCTTTCTTTTTCTTTTTATTTATGAGTTGTAGATAAGTTCAAGAGTGAAGAAATCCTCTAGGTCACTAAAGACTGAAACAACAAACTACTACCCTAGTCTTTGGTCTTTTTTTTTTTTTTTTTAGAAAACAGTCTTGCTTGAGAAAAATATAGACCATTAAGGCAACAAAGCAATTTCCTTCATCTTTGTAGTAATTTCTGGTTATTTTCATACAAAGTGAGAAATTAGGTCCATCTTTACTTACAAAATGCCAAATTTTGCAATATAAAATTTAAGTTAAGAAAAACTTTCCCTTAAAACTTTCCCTTTAACCTTGCATTTTTTCACCCAAAACATTTCTCATAGTTTTATTAAAATATTAATTAAGAATACAGCATATGTGTCATTAGAAGTTGTTTTAAATAGGTTCAAATGCAGAATACAACAACACTGCTTTTACTGTTACTTCAAATCTCAAAAATAATGTGATATTCAGAGTTGTCTATATTCAGAGCTTTCAATTTCAAACCAATCTTTCTTTTGGCACTCATCCTTACTTAATTATTTCTTACTTGAGGAGAATGATTCTTTCTCCAGCTGAGGCAGCAGCTGCATCATATTGATGTAATCCAAAAAAAGGGGAAAAAAAATTAGTTATTTTTGCTTGGACAGATGACTTGAGGAGACTCTATATAGAGAATTTCATGTAAGTAACAATGTTGTCTCTTTGAGGCAAACCCATCTGCCACTGCAATTACTAAGTTTCTTCCACACTGAGCTTTCTTTTGATTTTGTACATTATACACTTATGTTTCACTAATTATTCTTACTAAAAGCTGAAAAACACCCCCAAAAAATCCCTGTAAAACAAATCCAAAAATCCCACGTCGTACAGGTAAGGTATTTCATACTACCCAGTTTTCCCAGAACAATAGTTCAATTTTTTCTCAGGGGAGAAGGTAAATTGTGACGTAGGCGCCATGGATTTAGCGCTAAAGTATGAAATTTTGACCACAAAACATATTATTGACACCAGGAAATGGTTTGGTAAATTACTTTGTGTTTGGTTTTGGGGTCATTTTGTTTTCTTTCTCCCCCAGTATTTCTTTGTGACACGTTAGCTGTCAAGTCTGATGTTCTGGCTCCAGAGGCAATAAAAAAACAACTGTAGTTGAAAAGCACAAAGCTCTGTAGGAGATTCTGATCATCATAGTGATTGCCACTTAATTTCAAGAGCCCTGAAGACTTAAGCATTTTATTCTCTTCCACATATAATAGTTTAATAGTAAATAGGCATGCAATCTATGTGAATATCAAGTAGGATTTTGAATCCCTGCTTCACTTTCCAGGTCTTTACTTTCAGTAGAAGCCAGGTTCTGGATACCTACACATTCAACTACTGCCCTGAAAGCTAATGGACACAAACAGTTTAACTTCCCAGCAGTACCTAATTTCCTTATCTGCAACTTTAAATTCTTGGTTATTGAGCCAATTCACTGACTCTTTTCCAAACTCTTGAGTTTCATTAAGGAAAACAATCTGTTTGCTTTATATCTCTGGCTATTTATAATAATTTCAGTCATCATAATTTATAATAGCTTGCAGTAATTTAAGCTGCTGCCAATTATGTTAACTAGAGATATTTTAGCTAGAGTAACCTCATATGACTTGCTGTTAAATCATATCAGTTTACTTTTTACCTTCCAGTTCTTTCTCTTATTTGTTTTTATTTTGTCACAAGAACATAGGTCTACTATGGCATTTTTGTTAGGTTTATTTTCTGTAGGCAAGGTTTTTTTATTTTACATTCTATTTTAATTGATTGTTTAAGCTTCTCTATATTAAATACCCATAGGGTTACTTATATTGCACATTTCTTGAATAATTGTTTGCTCTGTTCCTGAGGTAGATTAAGATATCTCACATGAACTTAAGAAGAACAAAATGTACACACAATTTGCTTCTGAAGACAAATTAGTGTCCTGAAAATTTATTAAATTTTAAATTTACTATGTTGACTCACACTGCAACAACAATGGTCTGCTCCCTTCATCTCCATTGTGTGGAAATTTGTGACTTTTCAGAAGCAAATGAAAATGGATGATCTGGATGGTGGTACTGCACAACTGCAAAGACTGTCAAAATTGGAGCGAAATAAAGATGTTATAAAAGCAGCAAATATTTCCAATTTTCCATTTGCTAGTGGTTTACACAGTCTCAGCAGCAATTTTAAATGCAATATTTGCATCCTGCATCACACCTTTTTCCTCCTATTTATTTCAGAATTTTCTCTTAGTTCTGAATATATCCCAGTTTATTTCCTTGAATGTGTTATTTCTCAGACTGTATCTGTTCGAAGGTCTCCAGGTTTAATTAAATGATCCTGTTTAGTCTTTCTCTGATAATTCTTCCTAGCCTAGTTTTCCAAAGAACATTTTAGAATTAGAAAAGAATCTTTTCTTTCCTATCTTCTCAGGAATAACCAGTGACATAAATATTTTATAAGTGGAGTTCCTGCAGTGTTTAGGAAGAATGTTCTGCAAATACAACATGTGCTTTTGCATCTCCTAATGTGTGCAAAAACCCCACATTTCTAGGATTTTCACAACTTCCATTATGGACCTCTTCCTTTATGATGACTGCACAGCTTAGCAGCCTCTGCACATACCATGCTCCTGCCTACACTGAGCAGCTGAGCCCTTATGTTTGGAATCATGAAAGGCTTCCCACATCCTCTGGATCTTCATCATGGTACTGGATTGCACCTAATGTAGTTCTACTTAGCAGAAATAATACTTTAGCAGCACCACCTTGATCCAAATTCCACCACACTGTTCGCAATTATCAGCTACTTATATTGCCAGTGGTCCCCAAGGTACTGCAAACAGTGTAAGGGTGAAAAGATATGGTTCTATACAAGCCAGGTATGTCTTCTGTTTAGAAACAGTAACGAGAAATTAGTTGGATGTCTTTAATCAGTGCCCCTTGGGCACACACAGAAATACATGCATCAGGGTCACGAAGCTCCAGCAGGGAAGGGATAGTACCTGTGTGGTGGACCTGAGCATTCCGGATCTGAAAGCTTTAACTCTGTTCCTCCTCCCATGCACCACATAACTACAGAAAGCTTGTAGCACAAGAACCCTGGTGCTGCTTCCTTCATCCTCTGTCCAAAACTTGCCAACAGTTTTCTACCAGTTTCTTTACTTGATAGCTCCTAAAAGAACAAAAAATATCTTTGCAGCCACTCACGGAGCCAACATATGATGAAAGGCCACTCATGGCATAAACATACAAGAAGATATTAGGTAAATTATCTGTAAGTTAAAATTATTTTATGAAGATTAAGGTCTTTTCACCTTACTTGATTAATGAGACTACCTGTCCTCTAATTGCAGGAGCTGGGTACTTCTGACAGCCTAGCTACACCCTTTGTGCTGGCACCTGCAGATTTGTTGGGTCGCATCAACTACAAATGTGTTAAATCTTGAGTCTCATGCATTTCATGATGTATTTTCATGAACTTCCAGAGACTATACAAGGCACATCACACTCCCTTGGTGTCTTAGCTGGAAAGGGAATCGCATTGCAGTCCAGTTGCAAATGCTTCCTTTTTGTGAGAAATACACACACTACTTGATGTCTTGAACAAAAGGAAGATACGATTAAAAAGTTAGATACATGCACAAGTGTTCTGTAGCCCAGCATAAGTCACTGCAGTTCCTTTTTGTGTAGGATGGAGAAGAACACAAACACAGAAATGGGGAAGCAGGGAAACTGGGAACCGGGAGAGTGAAAAAAAAAAGAGAGTACTTTTTTCTGCTTCCATCTAACCCCATGCCAGAAGACTCATTTCCAAGTGACTATATGGCACCATTTTGAATAACATATGCGCCTGCAAGTACAGAAGGGCTCTGTATAAAGAATGTCCCTTCCCAGAGGTAGCCAAATGAAACCAAGAACTTTGATATGGCTGTTCCTTGGCAGATGGATCTAGTGCCACTTGCTAGAACCACCTTTCCTCCTCAATATTACAGAGTATCCATTTTGCATGTGAAACTATTAAACTTGATGTGGAAAACTAAAAATGAAAAATAACTTTTCTAGAATAAACTTGCTAATAAAAAAACTTGATCTTTGCACTGAGTTGTTGAGTTTAAAATACTCCAAATTTAAAAAAGAATACAAAGTTGTGGAAAAATTATTTTAAAAGAAATCTGAAATCCTGACAGTTAGGGGAAAAGCAGCCCATAATATAAATTTAGAACTGATACTGAACTCTTTATAAAGCTTCCTTTTTTTTCTCCCCAATATGTTCCCTTTTAACTTCCACTGAAAAAATTCAGTTCTTTTCATAGCCCTAAAATTTTTTTAGGGCTAGTACAAGGGAAAAAAATTAAGAACCCTCCTGAGTATACTTTCTCTTAATCTTAGACACATCCAGGTTCCTCAAGCATTGGAAAGAGAATAAGGTGGGACAGGCAGCCTGATGGATGAGGTACAACTAAGTGCAAGATACAAAGGAAGGAGAAGACAAAAGCAAACACTTCTATCAAATTACAATTTGGGGTCTGTCATTTATATATTTCTGAAGGGTAGATCCTCCTGAAAATGGAACATTTTTGCTTAGTTTTTCTATCTTTTGAAACATCCTATCAAGGGGTTATGAGATATCTTTGAATTTAAAGCAAATGAAACAAAGTTCTTGAAATACATACAACAACCACTCCTGAGTTAATAGTGCTAATTGCTAAAAGTGGTGTTATTTTAATTTTATGCATTTTTTCCAATGGAATCCAATAACCTAACTTCTCTACACAACTTCACCTGAGAAATGGGAATTTTAACATGTCATAGCAGCAGCTGGATCCTGAGCAGCTATTAATATGATTGGAAAATTTTTTTTTAGCATATCCCTTTCATTGTCCTCACCACTCACTTTTAACTTTTAACAAACACACAAATTCTTATACATTAAAAACAAGAGTCCTTGCTTTTGGCACAGAATGGCACGGGAGAGCATGATGAAGCATAAAGAAAGGTGGAGGACATCTTGTTGAAACTGAAGTATAAAAAAGTGCTGAATTGCTGATTGATTCTGTAAGGGAGTGGTCTGACAGGGAAAGTTCCTCCAGGAAAGAGTCTGTGGTCAGTCAAAGGAGCAACCATTTGTTCTCCTTGGATGAATAATACCATATTTAAGGGAAGCCTCAGTGAGCTGAACTACCATATCTCTACGACCAAAAGCCCTGGAGCATTTACAATAGCCATAAGGGGAACTGCAACAACTTGTGAAATCCAAAGCAGAAGATGGGAAGCTCCTAAGTTGCTTCAGAACTATCATTAACAGTCTCAACACAATTTTGCCGATCAGCATGCTTGAACAAAATACCTCTTTTTAACTGTTGCCTTCGGAGAAGAATTGCATACCTTTATGTTTGTGCCTAAAGACTTTTATGTAAACATGTTTTTCCATTTGTGACCTGATCCAGTGGGCGCTTCATGTTGGCGCAGCATTGAGCACAAGTTAACATATTTCCTTTCCAAAAGGGTCTAAATTCACAGGTACAGGAGTATGCAGGCATGCTGCTGGTCCAGAGAGAGCCCCTCTGGAGGGAAGACAGTTGTCTACATTCCTCTACAGAGGCATTTACAAAGTTATTCAGGAGAAAGTGGAGAAAAAAGAGAGAATAAACAGAGGATGGAAATCTTAACATTTGCCATTGGCTTTGAATTAGTTAGCCAATTATTTCTGAAGTTCTAGGGACAGTGTCCTCTCTACAGGTTTCTTATAAACAGAAATATTTCCCCTAAGGCTTTATACACATGAGTGTGAACACTTAAGGTTATTTTGCAAGATATAAGACAGGTTTTTCTAATGGAGATAAAAATCTTGCTGTTGCTACTGCTTGCATAATCATTCAGTGAAGATTTTTGAAACATCCTTCTTTTGCTGCTTTATGACTGTTCATGGAAGGACTTTTTCTGTATTCTCCTACGTATAAAAATCAACTTTTCACCAGAACAAAAAAAGTTAAGGAAGTTCAAACTACAGTCAAAATTCTCACTTTTTATTTAAATTTCCAACTTCACTGATGCATCTCTTTTTAATCTATGTATTTAAAAAGAAAAAAAAAGAAATCAGCATCATATATATTTGTGGGTTTTCTGCTAAAAATAATTGGAATAGCGCTATGCTTGATCATAGCCATAGAGAGAAACTGTAACCTCTGCCTCTTTGAATCTTGAAATATCTGAGCAAGCAAAAGCTACTATCCATTGCTCTACTATTGAATTAGATGAAGTGCAAAAGGAACAGGAAATTCGAACATAGTCATTATCATTATACTTCCCACCCTCTCTAAATCAATTGTGATTCTAGTGTTCTTGCTGTTTTCTTAGGTTGGCAGCACGGACTTTCTTTCACAAAGAAGGGGTAAAATTAGTGATTTTGCTTCCAAGATTCATTCACTTTCTAGTATAGCTAGATTTTTCCTTGCCTAACACAAGGCTGTAGTTTAGTCTAAAATGCCATTTTCTTATCCTAAGTTTTGTGGATATTTTAAATTTTATTCCTGAATTTACTTCTCTTACATGTCTTACTTGACATATCTTTTGTTAGTCTTGCTGTGCATAGACTAACAAAAAATGCAGGAGACTGCATTGCTTCACAAGAGAAAATCTTGGATAGAATCCTCTTGGGAATATTGCCAAAGTCAAAAGAAGACTCAACATTTCCCTCTCTTGCCATGGATCAGTAATTAAGCATAAATGGATAAAAGCATTCACTAGAAATGTAGATTTGTCTCATTTTGCTTTTTTTTCAACATTTGGCAACTACAGTTAATCCATTCTTGTGAGAGTTAGTGCATGTTTCTAACAATAAGTTGAACTTGTGGGACTTTTTTTTTCCAAATGCTAAAGAGAAGGCACAGTCACATAGGAAAAAATTTGCTCCCAATTTGTGTTGGTTTTGGCTGGGGCAGAGTTAATTTTCCTCATAGTAGCTGATATGAGGCTGTGTTTTGGATTTATGCTGGAAACCATGCTGGGAAGACAGAAGTGTTTAGTTACTGCTGAGCAGGCCTTTTAGTTACACAGAGCCACGGCCTTTCCAGCCTCTCACCCCACCAGTGAGGAGGCTGGGGGAGCACAAGGAGCTGGGAGGGGACACAGCTGGGAGAGCTGACCCCAAGTGACCAAGGGGACATTCCAGACCTCATGGAGTCATGCTCGGGATATAAAGCTGGGTAAAGGAAAAGAAAAGGGAATGTTTGCAGTGATGACATTTGTCTTCCCAAGGCACCACTACAAGTGATGGAGCTCTGCTTTCCCGGGAATGGCTTAACATTTTCCTGACCATGGGGAGGGGTGAATGAAATGGAGTCCTTGTTTTGCTTAGCTTATGTGCACAGCTTTTGCTTTAGCTATTAAGCTTTCTTAATCTCAGTCCACTAGTTTTCTCAATTTTACTGTTCTGATTCTCTCCCTGATGCCATTGCTGTCAGAGAGGGGCAGGAAACGAGCAACCAGCTGTGTGGGCTGTTGGTCAGACAGGAATAAACACTGACATAAAACATAAAGAAGTATAAAGAAAGCCGTGTCCTGCAAAGTCTTACATGCACCTGCAGTCCAATGACTTCCATATAATTCTTCTCCTTATAAATGGTGCAATGCTTGTAGAAGGTGTTGCCAAAGGTATTAATATCTCTTAAATGTATAAAGATACCAGGAACTTGTTTAATTTTTCCTGATCCAATAACCAGTCAGTAGTCTCTACTGTATTTTCATACATTCAGTGCTTAAACAGTTTTGATCCTGAAAACTTCAGCAGTGCTGTGTCACGGGAGATACTGTGTGTAATCTCACATAAATTATTAAAATGCAGGTTTTATGAACTACATACAGAATTTCAGAGCAGTATTTTGAATTCACCCCAGTAAACCTTATACACATTATGAGTCTGTATATCCACAGTCCTACAACATCCAAAATAACTGTCAATAGTAAATTTGACAATAGTCAAAACTGTATGGGCCTGGTGTCATGATTAAAATAAATAAAATGAACCTGGCACACACTTTCACTTCTTTGAGCTACTGAGCTTAAAAAAAAAAAATCAATGACCTATGGCAATTAAAGATTTTTACATGACATTAAAAGAGGTTTCTCTTGGTGAATATTTGTCTGCATTCAGCAACTGTAGTACTAACCAAAGAACACAAGTAAAGAGATGAGAGGAGAAAAAGTTAAAATGCTATTTTCACTGATATTGATTTTTTGCTTGGCATCACATTTTCCAGTTATTATGGGTTTTTTGCAGTTGGAGGTGATAACTAGACAGTGCTATTAGATTTTCTGCTGAGAAATTACAAATATAAGGTTTTTTTACCTAAATAATGTTCCCCCCTTTCCCACTAGGTCTTGACTATCCTACACCACCTTTAGACATTAGTGAAGTCAAGGAAAATTGTGAAGAATGGTATAATTTAGCATAGTTTAAGGTATGATAATTTAATACAAGGTACCTTATTTCTTAAGAGAGGAGTAAATCCTTGTGAAAAGCAGAGAGATTTTATGGTATTATCTTACTATGTCAACTGTTTAAATATTTTTTTACATTTCTTGAGAAAATGTTTTTTATTTTCATACATATCACATTGCATGCGTGAAAACAATTTATGGACTTCCGCACCCAGGAATTTATTTGAAAGAAAAAGAGAAAAAATATTTCTTAGCCCTTTCATATTCAAATAAGTTTTATTCTTGCATTTTATTAAATGAGACATACCAGAATTTGAACAGAATAAGTTGTATGCTCACCTTCATGTTCTCTTTAAGTAGTGAGTGTTTGGAACTTCAATACCAATTTTGCTCTGGTATCTTTCCTCACATCAGTTTCTTTGGAGTAACCGGTTTTCTTTTGTTTAATTCCATCATGACCTTTCAAACTATGATATCAGATCCCTTTCTTTCATCATTTGTGTCCTCTTTCTGGCAATTCTCATTTGAATTAGAGAAAGCTGCATCTGCTGTTTTCATAATTTCTTTTTGTTAAAGAAGATTTCATTTTGATAACAAGTTATTTTCCAGATCATAGTGGCTATATCAAACTTTAAAGCACAATTTGCTGAGTTCTAGTTCATACATTAAAACTGAGTTAAGCCCAGCCACTTAAGGTATTGGCAAAAAAATAAAAAACCAAAAAACACCTAAGCCAACAAACCCACCTTAATGGGTTCTTGTATTGGTTTTAGTATCAAGGCCTCAATTTTTCATCACAATGGTTACAATATTGATGCTATTTTGTGGAATAGCAGGTACTTAGTTTTTTGCTTTAACAGATGGTAAAATAAGTTACAGCAGCTTGACTGATGCAAGTGAGAAACTGTACCAAAGTCTATGAACTGCAGGTATCGCTGGGTGGGAGCTTATTTAATTATATTTAGTGGATGAAGAGAGACAAACAAAACAGCATTTTTTCTCAAATTTCTTTTTTCCAGAGCAATTAAGATGACATTTAGTTTGTGCATGCCTTATGGTTCCTTCACAAGTGAAGTGATAGGAAAGCTCTCCAGAGCATTATGGAAGAGCAGGAGTTGTTAACAAACCCAGCCTTTGGGAACAGACTGTCGTATCTACCCTGAAATCTAAGTTTATCCTGACCACTCTGTCCACAAGACTGGGAAGAGTTCTTGACCTCCTGTGAGGTTTTCATCTGAACTGTCAGCTTCTAAAAAGCTGTGTTTATGTCCCAATGAAAGCAGAGGTTACCAGGTTTTTTTTGCTTTTCCTCTGTAATAGAAGCAATGAATAAATCAGGCCTGTTAGTGTTGGGGAGATTTTAGAAAGTTAAATTAGCAAGGGGAATTTATTTGAGCTGTAAGGTGCCAAATTGCCACCTGAAAAGCATTACTACACTGTCTATAATGATTGAGGCACCTTGCAAATGAGGTCTTGTCTGTTCATGATGAACACTACAGCTTTTGGTAAAAAATATGGGGTTGCTAGTTGTACAATGTTCTCTAATATATCTGAGTGGGATCATGGAGACAGTCCTCACAAACACCATGGACTTTTTTGGACAGAGTTGCATACACTAATGTGATTATTTCCTTATATCGATATGTCATGGAAAAGTCCTTTGAGATCTTCAAGGTCCAGGATTTGTCCCAAAGGACTGTTTAAAACTATTCCCCAGGAGCTTTCCACATTACTTATTTCCACTGTATCTAGGGAAAACATTTCTGTGCCTGCTGCATGCATGGAGCCCTCACAGCTCCAGCACCAGAAAAGCCTTACAGTGCTCACACCAGTCCCTACCTGTGCACGGGCTCACAGTGGGTCCTGGCAGCTGTCAAAACCCATTGCTGTAGCTCAGTTGGAAAGCACTGTTAACCCTTACTTTTGCTCTAGCATAGAAAGAGTCACACACCTCAGCAGCCAAGGATAACCCATGAGAAATGCATCCATACATTGCACTAGGGAAACTGAAGATATCATCTAAAAAAGCATCATGAAAAGCAACTCATAAATGCAAGCTTTTAAATAAAAATATCTGGCTATGGTTCTGCCGTAGTAAGCAATATTTTCCATACTGTTTTTAGCTGAGGACATAGCTGGGAAACACTACAGCAGTGAGAGCATATCCATTCAATTAATGGAAAAGCAGTTCAGTACTTGAAAAAAAAAAAAAAAAAAAGACAGATTTCTGGCTATCAAACAGAACAAATAATACTATTAAAAACTCTGCTGTATTTGGCAACTGATTTCTGCCTCTGAGCCAGGAGCAATAGTGTCAAACTTTATCGTGTACCACTGCAAACACTTCAATATGTGGAGTCGACTGCTGGTGTCATTGCTGACCCATTACTTCTCCTGATCCCGATGTCCACCTCTCAGTTATGGAAACAAAACAATTTTTGTGACAACACACCATTTCAGATTTCAAGAATGACTAAAAATTTTGCAATAAGCCAGTAGGGAAAATCTTTGATAATGATGATAAATTAAAGATCAGTTAAAAACTTCCCAGTTCACCAAGAAGTCAAGCATGACTTTGGGGTCACCGATCAGCAGGGACCACCAAAGAGACCCCTGAGACAGAAGAACACATGTGCTGATGGGAAGGAACATGTGCCAGTGACTTTGGGGAAATGATTATTAAATGTGTGTTTCCTTTGCAAAAACCTATGCAAAATACAGTATTTAAACAAGAGTTTTTTCAATATTCAGTATGCACAATGTTTTGGAGAAGATGCCCCCACATGCATCCAGCTGAATGAAGAATGCCTCCTTCTTAATACTACATTGGTGTAAAGGAGTTCTGTTTTTACTGGGTTTTGATAACAACACCAGACTAGAATAACCTGGAATCTGAGAGGAAAGTTTTGGTCTTGTTTTACCTCCAAATCTTCTCCTCCTGAGTGATGTCTTTTCAAACAGAAAGCCTGACAGTTGGAAATGTTTATGCTGAAAAATAATAATTGTAATTTTTTTCCCTTATAAATAGTTTATGTTCTTTAATGGTCTGATGGCCTGCTTTAAGAAGTTTATTAATTAAACATAATGTTGTTTTATCCTATATATAAAGTCTGCTAGAATTAGAATAATGTAAATAATTTACCTTTTTGTCAGAGAGTATTCTGTAGTGTCTTACTGGAGAAAGTGAAGTAATTTATGACTGGCAGAACTTTCAATTTATAAGCCAGAATAACTCAGACAGATGGGGAAAATAAAGAGAAATTTTTGTTTCTCAAAAAGAAATTTAAATTAAACAAATTAGAGTACCAAGCAAGGTGACAAATTATACCTTTAGAAAATATACCAACTGGCAATGCAAAAAAGTGTTTGAAAACGTTCTAAGTGAATTCAGCATACTGCAGAATTCAGCACACTTTTGCTCAAAGCATACTTCTTATGAAGGTGGCTGGAACTGAGAAAAACATGGGTCCTGCCATAATCTCTTTTCCCAGTTGCACCTGGAGCAAAAGACAGTGCACAAAGCACAGCAATGACTGACCCTTGACTGGAGGACATGAAGATGACGGGTCCTTCTTTGTGATTCATGTAGGGTCTGACCCCATTAAGGGATTAAACAGATAACAATATTTATCTCTTCCTTATATCAAAATCTGAAGTAACAGAATTTTTTAGCCACTTTAATAATTTGTGTTTATCAGATGAATCTAATAGGAGCTGCTCTCCTATGGCAAAATGCTAAGAGTATTGGGATCATTCAGCCTTCATGGTGACATAATTTTCGCCTTCCAGCGCCTGAAGTGAGCCTACAATAAAAATACTGGGAGAGACTATTTATAAGGGCATGTAGTGACAAAACACAGGGAATGGGTACAAACTGAAAGAGAATAGGTTTAGTTAGATGTTAAGCAGATATTCTTTATTGTGAGGGTGAGGTGCTGAGGCACTGGGAGTGGTTGCTTGGAGAAGTTATGTATGCTCTATTCTTGCAAGTGTTCAAGGCCAGGTTAGATGGCACTTTGAGAGCCTGAACCTGGTCTAGTGGAAGATCTCCCTGCCCACAGTGGCAGGGGTTGGGAACATGTAATCTTTCAGAACCCCTCCAACCTATACCATTTTGATTCTGTGATTCTATGATTTCTATGATTCTATGGTTCGGTGATAATGACATTATCATTTATGCATTTTCCTGAAGCTGACTTCAGGGTTTAATTCCGGCACTTTGAAAGTAGGAATGAACAGGAAAAAATTCACACATAGCAACTTCTCTAAAAGGTTAGCTACTTCCAAAACCATTTCAAGTGTCCAAATCAAATGTGAAATTTTGGTGCCAAAATTGAGGACAACATGAAATCTTCCTGCACACAGTTAATATGCATTTGTCATTTAAGCTGTTGTACTAATGCTTTGCATTACTATTGAAATGAGGTGATATGTCTGTTGAAGGAACATTATTGTATGCTTCTTCTTTCACATCCCTGGAACATTGTTAGTAAGGAAATTAGAAATATTTCTTGATATTCCTATAATTAAATATAAAAAATAAAATCACAGGAAGATTTATTTCAGACATTTTCCTTATTTGTACACTTGATTGTGAAAACATAATATTTCTTTCCCCCCCCCCCTTGTTGCTGGTTATCTTATTTTCTCTTTTCTTCGTTTTTTTAAGTGCAGCAAAGTACTTTGTCCTAAGTCTTCAAACAATTTAGTTCAAAACAAAGAGGTATCTTTTTATAAAATCTTACTAATATCTATGTGGATTGATCTCCAGTGGGAATGACATTTTTAGGTACAGCAGTTTGTTTGAGCGTTCTGGGGCAGCAGCAAGCAACCATCATCTTGGCAGTAGAGGGAAAATGAGAAGAGGTGAAGATCAGGGCATTTGATTCCAGATGAAGGAAAGGAGTGTTCCCTAATAAAGGAGGAACTTTCTCCTCCACCCACCCCATTTGCCCTGAAAGTAGTCCTGGCCCTGGAACTGGCTCTTAGCTTCAGCTACCTTCTTTTGTGGGATTATTAAATTAAATAGGGCCAGAACTCAGGTCTATAAGCACTGTCCTGGGGCTGTCTGTGATGATTTATTGCTATCATCCTCTCTGCTGTGATTTTAGGCAGACATCAGACCATCATGGAAAGCACTCACTTAGGGTTCAGGGAGCAGTAATTGGGACAGGGATAATTCTGGAGGCACTCTGGATAAAGCCACTCTCTTTTGAATGAAAAGGTGTCTTTTCTTATCACATCATGCCTTACTGCTTTTCTCCTGGGCCAGAGGATGAACTCAGTGCATCTTTCTAAAGTGCAAAAGGCTGGTCTATAAACCACTTCATTTATTCTTTTTTATTTCAGAGTGGTGTAGGGAGCACTCACACAATCAAACATATGTGGATCAGAGGAGATGGTAGTGTCTGGTCTGGGAGCTGTAGTAAACAACAACCCAGTTGCTCAGTTGATACCTCTCATTCAAGCAGAATGACACGATCCCAGAAAAGAACATCTATATATATGTTAAATTCCAAGGTGTAACATTTATGCCTGAGCATTTTATAGCTTTTAGAAACCAATCCATATTGAATATTTAAAGAGAAAATTAAATGGTGTTTCCAAAGAGAAATTAAGTGGTTTTCTAGCACATGAATTGTAAGTTTGATCCTGTGATCACTATAACATTGGCATTAAAGAAAGAATCAAGTAGTTTGCATTGTTTATTATTCAGAGATTGTCTTTAAAGGTGGCCTGGTAGGCAAATCAGCTACCTAGGATTTTTATTAAACATTTATTTTTTAAAATTCATAAATATGTCACTTAATACAGTTATTTATGGTTATTACTGACAGACATGTGTAATAGGAGGGACAACACACAACTCTACATTAGTATTATTTTTATTCAATCTGCAACCTGTTCAAGATGGTAATTTGCAAACATGTCATTATGACTGACATTGCAGGGTCCCCAGAACAGTTGCTTTTGAACTTTGATGTGAAACCTCAATGCTTCCACTGATGTAGACTAAACCAAATAACTGCAGAGAGAATGCTAGCAATAAATCATTACTGAGCTGTATGCACTGAAGAATTCTTTGTTTTCCTCTTTATTTTTACAGGATCTCCTGTCCATGAGGGGTTTGCTCCATTCCGGGAAGTGTCAGGAACTCAGAAGGCGAATGAAGGATTTAATACCTTTTTCCTCATATAACTTGCTTTGACCATGTCTTTTGCCTCTTTACTGCAGAGAGATGGATACTTACAGGGCCCAAATAATATGTGTGTGTACAAGTATAAACATGGGAACAGCAAGCATATGAAAGGGAACACTTCTGAATGCCAGAAAAAGGAATGATGAATTCAAAAGTCATACTAATAATGTCAGTCAAAGTTAGAGGTGCAAAAAAAAAAGGGCAAAAAAATTTCATAAAGCTTTATTTTCATCAAACCTTATCATGAGCATAATTGAAGACATTTAGCTGTCTAGTATAGGGAACATTCAGTCTCCTAAAAATAATTTGTTGTACAGATAATTACCACTTGGCTGAACCCCTGTTTATGGCTATTAGGTAATTACTCAAGTGTACAACTTTAGATACATAAATGTTCTGTACCTCCTGATGAAGAAGATCAGGTTAAATGCTAAATATGCATAATACAATATTTAATTCACTTACTGTATTCTGGAAAGGTAATAATCACCAAGAAAAATGGTTGGTTTTCTGCTTTTATTACAAACTTTTTCATGGAAGGAAAAATATATTACATTAGTTGGCTTCACTTCTTAACTTTAGGAGTGACACTTTCCTTTTTCCAAGGGATAACAGGTGATGCATAAAGTAATAAAAGATGTGTCCAAGCTAATCAAAAGATTTGAAAGAACAGCCGTCAGTGAAATAAAGTACTGATTTTTCTTTGGCAGTCATGTTAGTCCCTCAGCCCTCCTTTATTGTTACTTTTTACGGATTATCAATTTTATATTTTATAAAATCCTTTACCTCCAGTTAGAAATCAACACCTCTCAAAGGTATTTTTTTTCTCTCAAAGAAATGATTTCTTGGTATCAGTGAATTGTTCTCAACTAGCCCAGCCTTTTTGATGGAATTCTCATTCTTCCTCCAATTCAGGTGTGATTTTTCTGTACCCTCAAACCTGGCACCTAGTGGTTGACTGAATTTCAAGGCAGATTCAACTTACTTATTATTTGGTTAGGTTTTCATTAGTACAAAGTTGTAGATATTTGGTTTATCAGTTGATGTATAAGACTCAGTGAAGCACAGAAATCTTTGTAATACAGACATTCCTGAGAGTTTATATCTTCATGATTTTTATTCCTGCACTTGAATTTCAATTTAGTAGCTCCCAAGGTAAAGCATATTTTCAATCATGTTATCATTGAGGAACAAGGAAGAGTAGTCAACTCAAACCTACAAACATATGGGAAGGGTAGTTGAACTTCCTGTTTAATCACTGTTGGCTTCCTCATTTTCCTGAATCCAGGCACTCATGTGGACACACACCCCTTAGTGTAGGAGTGGTGTGCTCAGTCATCAGTGTCCTATTGTGCAGATGTCACTGAGCTGCTGTATGAAGTGCTCCTTATGTCTCCAGGTATCCTTCTCACTAAAGGCACCCTGTACAAAAGCTGCAGTTAAAATCACAGGGTCACAGAGGTCTACCTTTGTTACAAGCCAAACTTCACCATAAATGCTTCTTTGTTAGATTTTTTGAACAACACTACAAACTTTGTGGAAGCTAGGAAAACTCATTAAAATGGAAATGTAAACATTAGAACAAATGAGCATGGCTTGTCTTAGAAAAGCACATAATTAGCTGTATTTCTCAGCTTCAGGCTAGCCATACTTTATTTGCATAGCGTCACAGTGGTTTGGCTTTTTGAAAAGCTAAATAGTTAAGAAAAACTTGCACCATTTATTTTATTGTCTTTTCCCTAATCAGTCAATGTTATGGTATGTTTCAAATCATTCAACATCCAGCAAATCATATTTATCTCATCTTACCACAAGGGTTATAATATTTTCTTGTTCTCATGCATAGCTGGCACTGAGCATTTTTTACAAAAATAAAACCATTTTACTAATTAGAATATTTTTGTCCAAAATACCAAATACTTTTGAAAAATTTTCTGTACTACATTTGAGAACGAATTCCACAGCAATGATCAGAGATCAATAACATATATGTTCCTTCCTTTTCAGATTAAAATCTTTTCTTCTTCATCAAAAGTCTCATTGAACACAATGGAAATTGTCATTTGAAGAAAGAGGGAATGGTAAAAGAAGTCTGGAATGAGGAATTTGTTTAAGGTGATAACAGTCAAATAAAAGACATTATTCCGAATTTGTAACTTTTTTGTAATTTGTAACTTGATTGCACGTGGAGGAAGGCAGAAGTGAATGAACAATGCTTTTGCAAGAATGTCTTCCACCAGCAATAAAACCAGAGCTGCTGGGACTGAAATGGACGCCATGACAGACTAGGAAGGAAAGTCCTCGTGAGAGAACCCTTGCATCAGGAGGAATATCCTCTTCCACCTGTCATTTCTTCCTTCTCAACTCTTCCTGCCTGAGGAAAATGAGAGGAAAAGGAGTAGGAAAGTGAGTAAAGGATAGAGGAAGGATGACAAAGTTCCCCAAATCCATAATTACGTTGCACCAATGCTTCATGTGTGCAGGCACAAATGACCAATCTAAAGCAAGAGCCTGGAGACAATTTTTAGTGGTGGCTTAGTAGGCCTATGACCTAGACTTAGAGTGTCTACGTCAGTGTAGAAGTGATGAAAAAAACAAAATTATTGCCTTTGCCCAAGCTAAGGCCGAATCTTGAATTCTTATTCACAATGATAAACATCCTGGTTTTCTATCTGGTAAATTCAAGTTAGTATGAAACTTTTTGAGGAAGGCTACTTGTTTTGAGCAAGATGGCTTGGATCTGACTCTCAGGAATAATTCAAACTACTGGTTATAAAAATCCCAGATCTTCAGCTAACACCTCCATTTTCTTTGAGATAATTACCCACATATATAGAAAATGCTAATGTTTTAACCTCACTTTTGACAACACATTGCTTTCTTCTAATGCTTCACAACTGGTCCCTTCGCCTCTTTTATTTCAGTAGAATAAGTTAAAGCCATTGTTTTCAGCTTCCAAGTGTCTTGATTCTTCCCCTTTCTGTTTCAGATTTATGTTGAAAATTTCATTCATGTTTTCTACCTATCCTGCATTTTAACTAAAGCAAATTGCTTCTTCTTGTAAACCTTAACCTGATGAAAAAAAAAATGATAGAGGTCTGAGTCCTAATGAGCTGACTGAATGAGCATAAGGCTACACTGGCATTGAGAATTTCAGAGTAAGGTCATCAGACTTGTTGAAAGAGAATTGAAAGGTCATATTTGAAGTCCATTTGCTTAGAAGTAAATTGAAATCTACATCTCCCAAAGAACATGCAAGGATACATCTAATTTGAAAAAGTAGACCCACACACTCAGGCAATGGCTTTGTATCCTGGTGGATCCATGTCATTTGGGAGTGTAAAGAGAAGGATATTACAAAAACTCTAACTTTCTCTTCTATTGCTGACTGTAGTATAATACCAAAAATAATAATATATTCAGATATCTGGACTATGAACAGTTCCTGGGGCTAATGTTTTGGAGGCTTTTTTCCTCATGGCTAAGACTTACCCAGATTTTGGTTAGCCATCTGTCAAATGAAAGAATATTGAGCCCTTTCCAAACTGCAGGGATAGTAATTCCAGTAGTTAATAACAAAAGATGAAATAATACATACTGAGCTAGGCTAGCAGAGTAATTATTGCCTCTTAATAAAGCTAAAGTAGAGAATAATAGGCAACTTATTTAAAATGAAATTATATATTTTTCCACCAGTGACAGCCAGTTTTTGGACAATACCACCACATATGAATCTGAGTACATTTGTCCACATTCTCTTAAACATAAATCATTGCTGACAATGACACTAACAATATAGTAGGAACATCCTCAATTTGCTTAATGGATGAAATTCAGTTTGTGCAGAGAGCCTGAATGGGTCTAGGCAAGAAATATGACCATTGCAATTTTAGATAATGAAATAACAAGGGATTCAGAATATGCTCAGAGAATGTGTGCTCAAATTCCTCTTGAATCTGACATACTACTAGTGAAATACTTCCTTTTCTTTTCACTAATAACTTTCAGAATTTATACTGTGGGCATATAGCCATCAAAACAAAGCAAATTAATTGTTGTATGTTACATGTTGCTGTAAATGGCCCCTGAACCTCAGAAGCTGAGCATACCTATGTCCTCAAACACCATTTTTTTCCTTCACTGAAGTTTATTTTGATTTTTGTCACAGTTTTTCCATCCAGGATTTGCATAATAGACTCTGCTGAGCACCTCATATAAAAATTTAACTCCTGCGGAAGCCAACGTTTTGAGATGACTCAACAGAACCGGGAAGTGCAGGTCTGTGTCTGATTCTGGGAAGGGCATTTCTGAGCAGACTCATCTGCCACTGACCTCCTGGGGAGGTGAGGACATGGCTGTGTAACGCAGCACAGACCTTTGCAGGGAGCAGGACTGCATGTCAGGCCGCGGGAATAGGGAAAGATATGAAGAATTTGGCCTCTTTTTAAAAACAGTATTGATGGCATTTTAGTTAAATACTGTTATTAAGTAGCAATGAAACAAAAAAGCTTCCTAACTTGGTAGGTATAATTTCTTTCTTATCTTCATGCATATGGCATGATACATAACATATTTTTTCAAATCTATCTTGTTTTTGGAAAGGAATTGGCTTCCCTCTATTTGATTCTTAGGATATAGTAAAAAATTCATAAGCATTGCTTTCCTTGATTTTTTTTCATTGAAATAGTTCTTTTTCCATTGAAATTCATACTTAGCAAATTGCAGTATTTTTGTGCTTTCATTTGTATTATGGAAATCACATAGATGATCAATTTGAGATGTAAAAGGGAGTTTTGAAGTAAATGCAGCTGGCTAGACATATTTTCAAATATTTTCCCAATGTTGTAAAAAACTGGGGATTTGTAAAACAAGATGTCAAAATGTAAATGATCTACTACAACAAAAAAAAAAAAAAAAATCAAAAGCCCCGACCCCATTATAATGTAGAATCATAGGCTATGTGGAGCTTTGAAAATTATAAAATATGCATTCATACACTTGTGGTGAAACAGATGTAAAACCTAAATTGCAGACACAGAAGATCACTTCCTGCATAACTTACTATTGATATTTTCCTGCATGAGCTCAGCCAATTTTTTTCAAAGTTAAACCTAGGATAGGCTTAATTCTGAGTGACATCAAATCTGTTTGTGATGTATCTTGATGAAGTCAGTGGAATTATGCTAGGTTAAACTTGGTATAAGAGCCCTTCAATTTATGTTCTGATACATATAAACTGTTTTGGAGTAGTGTATCTAGAGTGTTTATGAGGGACTTGTAAGCATATTTTCTTCTAAAAAATATTTCCCTTTCAACACTGATGTCAAAAATTTGTGGCATTCAGTCTTTTGAGCTAAAACCCTTTTATTCATGAGGTCATATATATTAAAATTCTGTATTTCTCTTACAGGTTTTTTTTTTTAAAGGATCCTGTCCACAGAAAATTCTTGGTAAGAAAATGGCTGAAATTTAATTCTGGATGGGAATACAGGAAGCAAATGGTAAGGAAATTGCTTCTTCCTGTTGCATAAGTCCTGGCTTACCATTTCATCTTGTAAAGGAATACAGAAGTTATGTCCAACTACAATCACTACCTTTTGTCATAATGTTGAATACTCTTACTGAAATACACTGAAATGCGTGATCTTTTCCAGAACAGCTGCTATTGCACATTGCTGAAATCCTAGGATTTCGGTTTCCAGAAGTATTCACTTTCTATTTAAAGTTTCTTTTTTTGATACCTATATTCTTGTAATTTGAGGCTTCTACTTTATTGATTCCCAGGGCAAATCAATGCCATTTGTTTTAAATCATTGCAGAGCTTATATAATTCTTTCCCATGCCAGCATGTTGCACATTTAAAAGAATGGGTTCATTGCCCTTTTTCCTTTTCTTTCCTTTCTTTTTTTTAACTTTTTTTTTATTATTTTTGAAAACCACATGAATCAGATTATATTAGTCCTTATATGAAAAAAGCTCAGTTCCCTTTTGACAGTTCTCTCATATAGCTCTCCCAGTCTGAATTTTTTTCTTCCTGAACAGAATGACTAAAATTTCACATGATACTCCTAAGGATGTACTAGCACTGTGACGTGACTATTTTTGTATCTCCAATACAAATGTCCCAACTGATGCATCCTGCAATCTTTTTTTTCAGTGTCAAATGGATGCTTTGGTCTTGTGACTGTTAATGTATTTTTTTTTCCTCCGCAAATTCCAAAACTGAATTCTCAATTTATAGCCCAGAGTTTTGGGTATGTATGAACAAAATGCTAATTCCTTGAGCTGATATATTTTGTTCTATTTACATGTTTCTTATACGTGAAGGTGTCTATTTTTTTTCTCCTCAAGTGTGTTACTATTATTTGTCTCCATGCTATTTCCCACAGAGGTATCATCAGGGCATCACCTTTGCACACTCTATTGTTTTTACTGTGGTTTTCATTGTGAAATTATATGGAGAACTCCACAGTTTTGCAGCACCACCTCTCAGTCCCCATGGACAGCTTAGCAAAACTGACACAAACTGGTGGCACTCCGAGTGTTTGCATAAGAACAAAGATGTCTCATTGAAACGCACACAGCAAAATTCTTGAGAATCCCTCAAGAAAACCTGCACTGAATACTAGGAATAATATTGAAAACCATTAGCTGTGAAGTGTTCTCTGTGCTCATTTTTCCTATAAACCGTTTAAACATTTTGTGTTCTATTTTGTTAAACTGACATAGTGAATAATGTAGTAAATATAACATAGCAGTATTAATATTTCTACTGGGAATGTAAAGCTTACATTTCCTGCTTAGCATTTGATGAGATGAGCAAAACACATGTGCCTAGTTCTGTTAGAAGCAACTCTTTCTGAGATCTTTGATATGCTGCAGAAACAAAGTAATAATATTTTCTGTGACTGGAACTGTTTCCCTCATTCATGACTGCAACGGTGAGCACAGACTGGAGCATCTCACAGAGGAGCCAAATGCAGATCTATTATTTTAGAAGTGAGTGTATCCTGTTGCTGTTCAGTGGGTATCTGGGCTGCAGAAGAGATCCCCAATGTATTAGAAACAGAAGCATACTGCAAGTAAATCTGCATCTAAAACAGCTGAGAAGTGAGACCTGATGTACCACTCACACCACTTCACTGAGGAGGCTCGTCTTCTCTCTCCATGCAGTAAAATCACCCAAGAGGAGACAAGTAGAACCTCAGCAGGCAGGTCAGATTGGGAAGGTCATAAACTGACAGTAGGAATGGGGAAAGGAAAAATAAGTATGTTTCTGCT
This sequence comes from Melospiza georgiana, assembly GCF_028018845.1. NCBI lineage: Eukaryota > Metazoa > Chordata > Aves > Passeriformes > Passerellidae > Melospiza > Melospiza georgiana. The sequence goes on from NC_080431.1 coordinate 66,632,596, forward strand.
AAATAATTCCCAGATAGATTTCAACCCCATCTGTCACTTGTAATTTTTGTGTGTCTAAGACAACAGAGAATGATGCAGCATCACTGATCAAAACTTTGCTGATATTGCCTATGAAAAAACCCCAAAACCCTGGCTTGAGAGATTTTGAAAAGGAAAAGCCAAAGGGAAGATGAGAATCACATCAGGACTCACAAAAAAATGTTTTGCTTTTCTCAAAATCTGCACACTAAAATATATATACCTAAGTGAGCAGTCCAATGTCTCCATTGTTCATTTGAAATATTTAGATCACAGAAGCCATAGATTTATTAAATTTCTTCACTCCAATTACAACTTATTTATGACATATTTATTGGGAATATAGCCCTTTAGAAAAACATAGGGGCCTGAGTTTTGGAACTGGATTTTACATTATTTTTGTTCACTCCTTTGAATACAAAATGGCTTCTTTGACCACCAAGGGTTAAATTACCCAGTGATCCAACAATGACCAGCAAAGCCTCTCATACTTAACATATCTGCCACATTTGCCCCGTTTTGTGCAGATCAAAGTTACATGTAGTGACTGTGTGGTTTTTCAGGGTTTTTTTCTATGCCCCAGCACTCTACTTGTTTTTAGATATTCCCCTAGTTTGGCAGCATGGTATAGTTTCCAAGTAAGACTTGACAAGTAGTAAAAAGAAAGCAGTGTGGCTGCCTCATTTTGTTTACACAGACCATACAAAAAAAGTAGAGGGAAAAATAGTAGAGGCAAAAATAGTGTTTGCTTTTATGAACCTGTATACATCTCATACCCTTTCTTGTTAACAATTATTTTGCCTTAGTAACTTTTCTGATTTCATGACTTCAGGTCTATTTCAAAAGCTAACTTTTTATTCTCATTCTGATCTCAATCTAAATGGTTTTCCAGCCCTCTTTTATACCCATATGGTGTCAGTCACAAACAGCATAAATTAAAACTTTATACCATTTTCTGTTATTATAGAAAATATCAAATAGAACTGACCTCCAAAGAGTCCTCCTAGAGCTTTTAAGATGCTTTGAAATATTGATGATAAATATATGTTTTCTGTGATATTTTTCTGGCCAGTTGCACACCAACCTTATGAAGATTTCACCTTCACCTCACTTTCTCAGTATGCTTCTGAGAATCACATAATCACAGAATAATCATATCTAAGAATCAGATTTGCAGAAGGCAAAGTATCTTACATTTCTCACCTTTTCCAAAGCTTGTTTTGCTTGATTTACTCTGGAAGAACTATTTTTTTTATCGCTGTCATACTTTCTGGATACTTAAACTGATTGCCTAATGATTTGTTGCAGGGATTAAATTTAAGTGCTGTGAGCTATAATTTTCCATGTCCTCCATACTCTCCCTTTCAACGATAAATAATATGTTTGCTATTCAGTTTTTCACAATTCTTAAACATAATTGCTAGTGATTTAACTATTACATTGTCTAGCTCCTTTAGGGCCCTAAGGTCAATCACGACTTCCTCACTTGGATACATCTATTAAATTTAAAACGTATTTAGCTCAGTTGGGGGTTTTTTACACATTTTATTAAAAAAAAAATCTGGAGTTGTGTATCCTTACTTTTTTTTTAATTTTTTATGCAACAGAAAACAGCCTAATATGCAATTATATAGAGATCACTGTATCCTATATATTTAAAATTAACTTCTAGACCCCACTCTTTTCTTTGTAAACAAGAAGCAAAATATCTACAGGCTGAATGCAACACAGTTCATAGCAAGGGTAAGAACCCTAATAATAACGCTTGAGTTTGTACACCTGCCCAACTTAAAAGGCTATGAAATCCACTAGTCTTCAAGGTACATACAAAATTCTCAGTTATAAAGACTAGACCCCATTACTCCAGCTGCTGGCTTGAATATCTCCCTTAGTTTCTTTTGTTTTGTTTGTTGGTTGGTTGGTTGGTTTTGGTTTTTTTTGATCTTTTATCCTTACCCTTTCTGCCAACAACCTCTTGGTGGCATAACTGTGTTTCTCCCAGACCACAAGCAATGCTGCTGAGATGTTCTATGAAGAACAAAAATGAAACACTCAAGGACACATTCACCAGCTTTGACCTGTGCTGCTACAGGTGCTGTCTGGGATGCTGTCTCCATCGGATAGGAACATGGCATCCACACAGAGGTGTACTGTGCTGGGACTGTAGATCTCTCTCATGCCCATAACTTGGCAAGGAGGATGACCTCCTTCTCTCGATCCCTCCCACACACTTTCTTCAAAGCTCATAAAAGCCTTGAATTTTATCCTTGGAGCCAAAAGTTTAAAAGCAACCACTGGAACACAAGGTTTCTCTTCTCCTGAAGCATGAGAATACGGCTTACTTGAAAGAGTTTGCATAGATTGCTCTTTTTCTCTTAGCAGGTGATAACTATATGACTGCATGAGGCTCTTACAAATGTTTTTAATAAACTAAGGTTTCAGCTATAAATATAGAGTAGGTGGTGTGAACAGGATAGCATGTAGTTGCACTGAGGCATGTCACTACGGCATCAGATGAAGTTATATGAGCCGAAATTATAAAAAACCCCACATGTCTCACAGAGGTACAAAATTCCTCCTTGAATCATATGTGACCTTCCAAAAGGCTATAACCACTTCTTGTCCAATTGTATTGACATTGGAAGCGAATGTGATAAGTCAAATAGAGCAAGCACTGTTCGTGCTGTGCAAACGTTGCAGATGTAGGTCAAACATGACCTACAAAAATGACAAAGACAGGGAAGATTCAGAATCACACACTCAGCAAATTAAAAAGATGCAGGAAAAATACTTCTGCTGTGTGGACATACAATATATGCTGAAAACTACAACCTACTTCTAAAGATGACTATAGTGAATTTACTGCTTAAAAACCAGATTTTACCATAAGAAATGCTGTAACTTCTAATATAAATAAATGAATTAAGCTATTTTCTCAGATATTGTTGTTTTCAGTGTTGCAAAAAAAATCAAACCAGTTCCAAATATTCAAAATATTTCTTAGGTTTCTGCTGTACTGGAAGGCTAGCTACAGTTGAAGGATATTATTAGCCATACACACAGCAGTTCCTCTATTATTTAAATCTACCTGCATAACTCTGTAGAAATTTCTCTTTTGCATGCTCTGTGTTCTGAGCCAGCTATCTGATAAACCAAAATCCTATGAAAATGTATCTGTGGATTGATATTTTGTAGGTTAGGAACATTACTATAAAATGAAAAATAAAAATACTGTAATATAACAGATTTTTTTGCTACATAAATAATTTGCAGATGATCACGTTTTATTTAGATCCAAAGTAAACATTTAAAAACCCTTGAAGACACAGGACTTCCATCTTCTGTGCAGCTCTAGTAGCAGGTATATGTCTATGCTAGAGAGCTAAGTTACCTTGAAGAAAAACTTAGACAAGGCATTAGAAGAACGAGGAGTACTGTATATAGAATATTTCACTTGCTATAGAATATGATATCTCCATGTGTTGCTAAGTGACAAGTCTGAGCAGAAGAAAGCTTCTTCCTTATCTCCCACCTTATTTTTGCAGAAAGAATCCTGCCATTTCTCCACTACTGCTCTGGGAAAACTATTAACAGGTAATACCAGATAACAGGATAGGATAGATCAAGATATTGTACGGTATCAGTGACAGTGATCTGAAAGCAGGTGGTCCACGTTTCAAGCATGGATGATCAGCATTTTGCCATTACTTAATGACTACAGAAAAAGGGGAAATCACTTTGGAAAAAAACAAGTTTTATATGAATGAGGGCTTTTCAGGGAAACAGCTGTAAGGAGAAAGTGCACCAGTGGGCTACATTATTCTAAGAGTGAATTCACTTCCTACATTTCAAAAGGAATATGGAGAAGACATTCATGCATGATAGAGAAAAAACCCAAAACTGTTTGTGCCTAATGTAATGGAAAATTTGAGAATTATTCATGCATGTGAGTATGTATGCAAATCTGACCCTGGTGATACTACCAAGGTCGGCGCATGATGATCTGCTGAGTAAGTGCTAATCATTCAGCTTGAAATGTGACTTTTTCAGAAAAGCAATTTTGCAAAAAATTTTGCGGCATTCCCTAGTTGTTTTCCTCCTGTGATCTCCATGCCATGTTTGCTCATTTGTCAAGTTTACATTCAGGACTTTTCCAACTAAAACATCTTCTCGTCAATCAAACTGTATTTCTGCCTTGTGCAATGTTAATGGATCTGAGGGAACAACTTAAAATTACTCGAGCTCTAATAAGGAAGTGACATTCTCTGTAGGACATTAACAGCTAAATCAAAGTGTGGCACAGTGGTTGAATTTGAAGTACTATTTAAATTTCAAAACCAAGCTCTATACTGAAAGTGGGCCATACGAGGCCAGAATAAAACTGAATGAGAATGATCATAAACTTCTTGGTGCATACAATCTGAAGTTTTACAGAAAGGAAGGGCCCATACAAGAGGATCTGGGGAATGTAAATAAAGCAGAAGATGGTATGGTAACAAAAAGAATTGGAAAAATTATCCCTTAACAATAGAAGAAATGAAGATTTGTTTGTTTCTTTAGGAGCCCTAGAAACTTCCTGACACTACAAGGCACATAAGCCCTAAAAGCCCATATTTTACACTTACTGCAACTATGTTGGCAAAACCAGTGGGGTTTGGTTAAATTTTTTGGTTAAACCTTTTCTCTACTGTCTGATTAGAGCAGGTGCACCTACAAGCTCATGGTTTAGTTGTCATTGCTGTTTCCTTGGCCCACTCCAGGAAGAACCACAGAGACAAGAAAAAATGGCAGGTGATATTTGTTAAATATCACCTTTTTTCATCCAATAAATGCTTTTTCACCAGTCAAGGATTTATGTTCATTTCAAATATGAGGTCCTAAGAAATGCTAATTTATTCCTGATAAACCTCTTCAGTGATTCTCATGAAGCAGGTGATGAAAATGGAATTTCTTACTCAACATGAAGTGACAAAATTGCAATGTTCTCAACTGACTCTGTAGGCTGTAATGTCTGGAAGAACTATCAGATAATTTTAAAATGGAGATGGAGATTTGGGATACTCCAGTTCTAAGTTTTTTACCAGAAATGTTTACAGATTTTTTATTTATTAACATCCAGAAAGGACTGTAATTGTTGATTTATTGGAGTCAAAGACTAGAAACTAATTTGGAATAATGGTGGACTTTAATGATATGCTCACCAACCACAAAATAACGTTAAGCACCAGATATCTGAGCAGTCATCAAAAGTAACCTCAAACACAACTCTTTGCAAAAATCCAGTTTTAATTTTATTTTTTTTTTTTTTTTTTGCTATTGCCATTATGTGGACTTGAAAAACCTGTGTGAGAGTAAAAGGATTCTGAGCTGAACAATAAACAGAGAAAAAAGATGCTCAGCCAAGGCAGCAGGAATAGAATCAGAAGCTCTGATTCTTTAACCCAAGCAATTGCTTCTTTCTTTATCTGATTTGATTTTCAGCTACCACCTTCTCCCTTTGCTGTGGTCTGGCATGATAAGAGTTGTAAGCTGAGTGTTGGAGGTAAAGTTTATACAATGAATGAAAGGAAAAGGTTGACAATGCTTGTGTAACAACATTTGCTTTCTGTGCAGTTGCCAAGACTCTCCTTGAAAGAAATACATCCTCTGATGTGCAGTCTACAGCCATCAGCTGTGCAAAGGATGCATTTTGGGAAGAGGAAGCAGCATCACGTGACCGGGATACAGGCCATACAGCCAATCTACAAAGCACATTACATTTTGTTGTTCATATTGCCCTGAAAAAAATTAAATTGAAATTAATAGAATAACCTGAGAAAATATGAATTTGTGTGGGTAAATTCTGTGAGTAGCAGAAAAAGCTGATTTTAACTATTATACTTAGACCAGTACTTTTGGCTGTAAAACTAACATGTGCACAGCATTTCAACATAAAACATGCAGAGACTTGAAGTCAAAATGTCAAATTTGAACTATTTGGCAAGATAAGCTATAACACAAATCAGTGATGTGAGCAAAATGCTACTTTCCAAGAAATCATTACATTATTGTTTCTATATAACTTAGATAGTATTAAAGAATAAAACAACTTTAAAGTCAGGTGGTACAGATGAATAATGCAACAGTTCTAAAAGATGAATCCTTTAAACAGTAAAAAGGAGGAATGGAAAACATTTTTTTAAGCCTCTTTGCTGTATGAAGGTTTGCAATAGAAAAAATTATCAAAAATAATTTCTGGAAATATATTTTTCTAACCATTTGTAAAAGATTACTTTTAAAATAATGGGTTTTGATCACATTAAAAAAAAAGCAAAAATAAGAAGTGATAGATTTTCTGTTTTGGGAGAACTGGAAAAATGCAATAAATATTCTTCTAGAGAGCATGATGGAAGGGGACCATACACAGGGAGAGATCAGAAACGTTCTTGCCTCTCTGAAGCACAAACCTAGACTCGTTCTGCCAGACAATTTCCCCTGTACAAGAGAACATCAAAAAGTAAATGCTTTTTTAATGTGTAGCTCTGTTTTCAATTATACAGGAAAAGTGCATTTCCAAAGCCCATTTATCTTGAATATGACATTGTCACCCTGTGCTGTTGGTTGCAGGGATGCAAGGAAAATATTGATTAGAAACCAATGTAAAGTTTGTTTTCCTTGGTTTAGGAACTTTAGATAAATAAAGTGAAGTGCAGAGGGAGAAAAATACTTGTATGACTATGCTCCATGAAACTGAATAAGGGAAACTTTATCAAAGCAAACTCTTTTAATTAACTCCTCACCTGGTTCTTAGTTAATCTGTGCAAAGTCAAAACCTTTTTATGTAAGATCATAGTATAGATTATGCATGAGTTGGAGCTGACCCAGAAATTTTAGTAGAGCTATTTTGTCCCTGCTGGAATGGACTCGCAGCATCATAATTGTCCTTAAAAATGCAAAGGAGAAAGGACATAGAGACATTTCATTTCATTTCCATACACACATACATTCCATTTCACTCAGGGCAATGGAAGCTTTAACGATGTGGTGGTGGTGTTTACTCTATACATAGGTGATCTATGTGCTCAGGAGTGTGATTATCTAGACACTTAATGGTAGTCCAGCGTGTGAACAAGGACTCCAGATATTTCAGCTAATAAATTTTCATCTTTGAGATGACAGCCCTGATGTATTTCACGTGGGCACATGTGGACGCTATTTACACTCCATGAGCTGTTTTCAACAGATAACTGAAAAGAGTAGATAGAAGTATCTACTAAGTGTGAGTTTCTTAGCTACAAATGAAATGTCTCCTTATGTTCCTCTAGGGACACTCTGAGAGGAGTTTTACAGAACTGTCCTCCTCCAGGGAAGATATTTCTGGCCAGAATCAGCAGTGCTCCTGTAGTCCACCAGTCCAAGAACTATTATGAGCAGAGAGCAGGGAAGAAAGAATAATAGCAAATTAAGGATATCATGGTTTAGATAACAGGATGGAGAGCAAGATATATAGACACTATCAGAGAGTGAAAAACCTGTTCTAATTCTTCCTGCTGTGCTTAATTATTTGTATAAAAATAAATATATTTATTAAGAACATATTTCTAGTTCAGAATAACCCACAATAAATTTTATTAGAGTCCTAATGTGGGTGAAGTCCTTCCCAGAAAAGGACTGAATTCAATGGGAACCTTCCACAACCCACATTGATTCTCTATTTGTGAGACTGTGGGAAAAATAGGAGATGATATGTAGTCATGGGATGTTTGTGAATCTTCTGTTTTCTTCCCTTTTATCTAGAACCATCTGGCCAATTCAGGTAGTTTACCCACATTGCACTATTTTTCCAGGTGAAACAGGGATATAAGTTTATCTAATTTACTAGGATAGCACTCCTAGGAAAGAATATATTTCTGAGATACTGCTCTTGCCTTGGAAGAGTTGTTGCTTGAACTTGGTTTTCTCAGAAATTAGAAGAGCTAATAATTACTCTGGATAGCCTGTTTTATTAAAAACAACCAACCAAACAAGCAAACCAACGATAACCCCACAAAACTCTCTTGCACACTTTCATTAAAGTTACGTTACAAATCACAAACTGTATGTGCTGGAAACATATTTCAAATCTCACAAGAAAATATTTTCCATCCAATCCAGCCCTTTTCCTTAACTTGGCCGCTATCATAAATGAAAACAGCCAAGGAAAGGCTGAACCAAGTGTATCAGACAGCTGGTGATCTGACTGGCATACAGGGCCCTCATCCTGGTGTCACTTGACGCCTTTGTCCAGGTTCCTGCATGCCTGGCCATCACATGTAACACACAGACATCAGCTCTGACAGCAGAGCAGAACCACCAGCCAAAACAGGAATCACCCAGACCACTGTTATAGGGGAAACTCTGCAAAGTTTGACACTTAGGCAGAGTTGTAGAACAGTGATGACTGGTCCTTCCCCTTCCCAGCTGCTTGTCATCTCTACCTGCAGGTAATACCAGGCTCATCCTGGTACCCCTGTTGAGTGGTTAATGGTAACAATCCCTGCAGGGCCCAGAGGTCTGCACCTCCAGCTGGGTGACATGCTGGAGGACTCCTGGGGTCATTACACCCTGTGAAGGCAGTGGGGTAAAAGAAATTCCCAGAAATCCCCCAGTGAATAAGCCGTAGGGAGCGCATCCTTACTGTCTGTGGCTGTAGCATTGTGCTACAAATGATTGTCTCCTTGGCTCTGTCCTGTGTAATATTACTGATGGATTCAACAAAGCCATGGCTTTACCATGGTACCAATGTAGCAGGAGAGCTGGATATAACTTTTTCCCTTCCAGCCACAAGAACTGTCCAGCATGTCACAATTCATGTCACATAACCAAATGACCCATAACCTTCTCGGCTGGGAGGGACACACAAGGGTCATTGAGGTCCAACTCCTGGCCCTGCACAGGACAGTCCCAAGAGTCACACCAAGTGCCTGAGAGTGTTGTTCAAATCTTGAACTCTGTCAGACTGCTGCTGCGGCCACTTCCCAGGGGAGCCTGTTCCAGTGCCTAAACACCCTCTGAGTGAAGAACCTTTCCGCAATATCCAACCTGAACCTCCCCTGACATAGCTTCAGGCCATTCCCTCTGGTCCTGTCACTGTCACCACAGAGAAGAGATCAGTGTCTGCCCCTCTGTTTCCCCTCATGAGGAAGCTGCAGACTGCAATGGGGTCTTCCCTCAGTCTCCTCTTCTCCAGGCTGAACAGACCAAGGGACCCCAGCCTCTCCTTGCATGGCTTCTCTTCTAGGTCCTTCACCTAGTGGCTTCTTCACAGGCCTCTTACAAATGCTTTCTACTAGTTTTATATTTTTCCTCTATTGTAGTTTGAAAGACACCAAAGCTCATCAGAGCTCTCACATCTGGGATGTGGTTTGAACCCCTAACCTATCATAGCAGAATCTGATTCTCATCTTATTGACTCAAATAAATGCTCAGCCTAAATGTAAAATCTACAAAGCTCAAGGAGATTTAGACACTATTTATGCAAAAAACAGTGCAGAGAAATGCACTGTTCTTTTTCATCTTGTCTTTTATAATCCTTAAATCTAATCAGATTACAATGCAGATTTAGCCCTCTCGGTTGTTTGTTTTTAATGTAAAAATTTGTAGCAAAGCAGCACCTGAAATTGGAAATTTATTTTGTTTTCATGCTTTTTACAATCTAAATTTGGGAAACAAACAAGGTTCATAAAATTCTGGCCTGTATTACCTTGTGTGGATATTTTTGATAAATTAAGGAATTTATCACATGAGGAATGTGATAAATTCATCCATGATACCACATGGATGATAACACAGAAGAAATAGCATTAAAACCACATACAATATAAAAAGAACATTTCAAATCTTCTCTGTCTGCAGGTTTTCCTAACAGAAAATGAATTTCCTATGTCTTGCATCCATATGGACCAGCTGAGATATCCTGGACTGGCAAACATTCTACCTCCTTCTGGAAACAATAGCAAAATGCACCATCGATGGGCAGCTGGGTTCCTTTTTACTTCTGTCCCTAAAAATTCAGTCCTGACCCTTGGCTGAGCACTCCACAACTCTGCCAACAGAGTCCTCATGAAACCATGAACTCTAAGAAGAACAGTGAAAAAGGATTGGTAAATGTACAGGTGTGCTCAAAAAACTTTGGGGAGATTTTTCTGAGAGAGAGAAAGCATCTTTGTGCTGTGTCTGGGCAGCAAAAATCTGTGATTTTGATAGAAAGACTGAAATAAAATTCCATATATTTTAGAGGAAAAAATATTAGTGAGAGAGTAAAGGAGGGGATAATTGGTATATATGGAACATAAGTAAATAATAATCCTAAAATCTCTCACATGCAGGAAAGCTTTCAATTTTTTTCTCACATCTGATGAAGCACTGCTTTACCACAGATTAATTTTTTCTAACTGCATTTTCTTTCCCCCACTGTTCCTTCACTAAATAAAAGTAAGAATAAAGGTCAAGGTATTAATGAGACAGCATGTATGCCAAGGAGAGTCAGAAATCCTGAAAACACTACAAACCTCGTAGTCTGAGTGGATCAAAACCAGTATACCTGCAACCTCTTCCTTTATTTTATGCAAGTAAATTCAGATCAATGCAAATCAATGAATTTTTAATATGTAGGTCTTTGCTCAGTAGTGTAACAGATGTGTAAATCATGGAGTGCAGAAGCTCAATCTCTCACAAGCTACTACCAGAGTGTTGAAAGAATCTAAAATGGTTTTGCTTTTTAAAGAACAGTTCAATAATAAGAAACTTTCAGGTAAGGGGAAAATGTTCTCTCAGTAGAGACTTTTCTTCTGCTCATCTCCATATCTCTGCTTTTTCCCTCATGCCTTTGCTGCTTCAAATCCCTCTTTAATATGTATTTTTCCACCTCACTTTCTAGAGATTATCCACTATAAATTGAATATCTACCATGCACCCTATATTTTGACACCTTGTTGAACAGCCTCTTGCCGCTCTACAGGAAATGTGTGCACTTGTATTATATCACCTAATATAAACCAAGCCTCTCTCCTGGGGAGCAGTGTTTTTTTGACACGCAGTCAACACTCAAAAAATAACACACTTTTCCCTTCCATCTTTTAAGGTTTGCCAGTAGCAATTTACAGACAAGTCCCTCAAGGAACCTTAAAGTGCCATAACAAATGGAAGTCCCTTTTTAACAATGCATTTGAACAATACGTTGCTTCACATGTCTTTAGGATAACAAACAATATATTTCTACAGGGTATGGATTGTAATCCATATAGATATAAAAACCAGGAGAGTTTCAGCTTATGGTATCCTTGGCAAAGAAAGCTGTTTATTTTCACAAATTGTTGCAGGCACATTTCCATATTTCACAGGGGAGGAAAAGGACAGATCTACCACTGCAGAGGAGCTTTCAGAAAAGGAAATTAATCTTTTAAATGTGTTACTACTAGAGTTGGATAAGCAATTTCTTTATTGAGAAAGTATTTTCCTTATATTTCATGCCTCAAACTCTCTTGGAAATTATGTGATTTCCCTTAATGTATTTATGTGAAAATGTCCAAATGAATTGCCCTCCAGGGTTATTCATTATTTGTGGTATATTCCTTGGTCATTTTGCTACAAGAAGCTCACCTAAAAGCCAATATCTTTTAGCATTTAGAATGTATTTTTTAGCTATAGATATGGAAAAAGAAGAAAAAAAATCATGTGAGAGTGTCAAGAAAAGAACACTTTTTGATTTTTCCCTGTGAAAAGTGGGATGATGGCATTTTCTTTTCCCTTAAACCAGGTCATTTCAAGGAATGATGTTAGAGCACAGATGCATAAACAAGACCAACCGCAGGCAGAGTTAAGGAGGAGTGGAAAGAGAGGACCAGCTTCGACTTCCAGTGGGGAGAAAAACAGAGATGAGGATTGATATACTGGGGAAAGAAATCTCACCACACCCTCTAATGTGGAACCACTGCATTCATTAAAATTCCTGTTCCTCCCTCTGGAATTCAATACTAAACAATAGCCTTGATTTTCTGGCCACTTGATAACAACTTTTGTTTGAGAAAGGAGAAGGTAGGATCTGCTTTGTATAGTGCTTCGCTGCAACTTTCCCGACGGCTCTTAAGAAAGCAGGTCAAATTCACTTGTTTTCTGCTTACTATTATTCATGAAACAGAGGAGTTGTTTTCTCTTTTATTTAGGAGATTAATGTCTCTGGTCTTCAGAGAATGCAACCTTCTTGTTGCTCTTAGGCTATATATATTCTAAAGAAAGGACATTAAGAGTGTGATAATGATGATGTGTGCAAAAATGCCCTGATTTAATATCAATAAATTAATATTTTAAATAGCACTCAGACAACTTCTAAAATAGAAATAAACAATGTAAAAATTAATCCTCAAATGCATTTTCCACCAAAGTGATTACATTTTTTCCCTAGTGTTACAATTCAGAAAGCTTGATGACAGTTGCTAATAAATAAGGACCAAAAAATTATTACAAATAATAATTTTTTAATCTATTTTGATATAGACTGAATAATTCCTTGAACAATATCTCTGAGGCCTGCAAATTTCAAGGCACTGCTTTGTATGTCTTTCACACCAAGTACCACACCATATATCTTAAATAGTGTCTGCTTGTGTATATGAGCAGCAAGTTCCAGTTCTTTCTATACCACCTAAATGCTCCTGAGCTTCTCCCCATCCTGCTTTCTCCCAGCTATTGTGTGTGTTGATGCTGCCTATCCACTAAGTTTTGTTGGCTTCACTAATTGTCTTATTTTTCTCTCAGAATATACAACAAATATTTTCCTAGATATATAAATCTAGCAAAAAGCTAGAGGTAAATATACCAGGAATTTTGACATGAAAAACACAGATTCTTTTCTTCTGGCTAACACATTTCCCTGTTACTCAGTGCTCTTTGAGTATACAGAAGACACATCAGTTGTTATTCACATGAAGCACCTCCTTGCTATCAAGGGATTTCAGTCAATTTTACATTTCTTTTAGTCAATCAACAAAAACAGTGCATGAAAATGTTCAGATGACTACTGTGGATTGGCATCCCTCGTTCCTAAACCTTATACAATGCATTCAAAATAGTAAAACTAAAAATACTTGCCTGCTATCTCTATATCAGGTAACTGTCCTTTGCCATTAGGATCCAGAAGGCTATTTGTGGCAGGGTCATGGGAGGGACAGATTTGGTGCAGATCTGGATTTATTAGAGGGTGTGAATAGAGCAGAAGACCCCATGCATCTCAAAAATAACATTGACAAATGTATTAATGCATCTGAAGCAGTCAAAAATATATTATAGCCTCCTTGGAGCACACTCACTATGATGGAAAACAGGAATGGATAATGGAATATGCCAAAGTTTTGTGGCAGGATGTAAAGAATTTGCACGCCTGTCACTGAAAAGAGTCCCAGAAAAAAGTATAGGAAAGGAAAAAAAAACTTTTGTGCAGTTTCTCTTTTTTTCAAAATGCAGCTCTGTGTTAAGAATTCCAGCTATCATTTTATTTACTGACTATATGTATAAAATTTATCATATTCACATATTCAGCAAAGAATCGTACTGGAAAAGCCCCAATAAGTTAAAGACAGCGATAATTGAAATAAAGGTAATTCTGAAGGCTGAGAAGCAGCCAGACCTCCCTGAAAAAACAGACAAAGTTAAAAAATCCAGAGCACTCCACTTTCATGCCTGCTGACTAATCGAAAGGTTTTTCTCTGAGTCAGATGCATCCACTTGCAAAATAAGAATCAGGCCACCCAACAGCTACTGAAGGACACACAGAGCAGAAAAGGGAATGGTCAGTTTGGGGGTCACCAACCAGGTGCAGCTGTGAGGTTTAAATGTCCTCAGGTGTCCCCTCTGTAGGTCCAGCAGCCAGAGGTCAGTTCCTGCCACATTTACATCCTGTGCATCCATTCAAAGAAACAGTAATCCAACCCAGCTTTGGGAAGCCTGAGCCATTTGGACACTGTGCTTTCCAGTGGGAAGAAACAGATACTGTGCTCCTTTTGAGAATACCGTTTGAATCATATCATCTAAGATGATAAGATTTGGAGTAGTTCAACTAGAAGAAATTTGAACTAAACAGTACCAGTCATCATTTATGCTGTGTGTTCTGAAGAGCTTTTTTTTCTGGCAATTTAACTTGTTGAATCTGGTGGAAAAAGCAAATGCTTTTCACTTCTCATTTTACAAGCCTAAAACAAATGAAGATTATGTTAAGGCCATCTGTTTATTTCAGAGGAAATGTAATGATGCAAGTAAAATTTAAAAAACAAAATATTTCCTAGGTACAAATACCAAAAATAATAAATTAATTTTGTATTCCTGGTCTCATAAAAATATTGTATGTATGTGAAAAATTTTCCCAGGAGATCATCTTGACAAAATAAATAATTCATTGATAACTTCTCAAAGAAAACCATGTTTGAGCATCTCATTAGTTTCCTAGTTCTTTCATTACAGATGAGGAAGACGGAGAATTTTGCATAGACAATAACACATCTATCTTGCTACCAAATAGCAAGAGACAATTATTTTCACTAAATAGAAAACAGGGCTGTGTGATTCTCATAAAATAATAACAGTACTGAATTAAGTCTGTCTTGGAAATTCTTAGTTAAGAACCTGTCTCTTCTTCTAAGTGGAAAGCAAGCTCAGAGGTATATATAAACATCTACACCTGAGTTAATGATCTCTTGTCAATGCAGACAAGAGGTACTTGTAGAGCAAAATTCATTCTTTTAATCATTTCTTTTCTGCTGGAAATGCTGTCCTTAATAAACTATCCTTAGAAGTATTGGTTTGTCTTTCTGTGGACAGCAGAGTGCTCATGGGATGCTAGCTGCAATGCAAATGCCACCTGAAAAAGTCCCTAATTCTTGATGCTTTGCCATGATTTTGTTTGTTTGTTTGTGTTTGGTTAAGTTTCATTTTGTTGGGGGTTTTTTCCTCAGAATTTTAATTCTTAATATATTATCTGCCCTTCTGAAGATATTTACCAATAGCATTAGGAACATAGGACCCAAGACAAAAGCCAGCACACATGGTATGATGTTAGTCAGCCAGCAATATTTTCATCCATTTCTTAGCTTCATTTCAAGTTTCTGCCTTGTCACTGGGCCTTTTGTCACATCATTCTTCTCTCATGAAGAACAAGTAGAATAGCATCACCTTCTGGTGGCTGTGAGCATCTTGTAAGGAACTACAGGTCATTCCATAAGTTCCGAGACTTGCTTGTGCCATTTTTTTCAGTCCCATACATGTCACCACCTCCCTGATTCCTGGGTATCTCCTTTTTATCTTTTCTTATTATAATTTCTGATGTTTCTTACTTTTATGCTACAGCACAACTGAAGGTCAAAATTTAATTATGTCTCCAAGAATTGGCATTTTAGATCTTTTTGCTCTGGGTCTGTCTGCAAATCTTCAGAGAAGCCTCTTCACCCCATCAAATCTTGTAACCCACATATGGACTGAATCACCACTGCCAGCTGTGGTAATTCCTTGTATCTCTAGTCTTCCGACTCAATGTCACTTCCTTCCCTTCCCTTCCCTTCCCTTCCCTTCCCTTCCCTTCCCTTCCCTTCCCTTCCCTTCCCTTCCCTTCCCTTCCCTTCCCTTCCCTTCCCTTCCCTTCCCTTCCCTTCCCTTCCCTTCCCTTCCCTTCCCTTCCCTTCCCTTCCCTTCCCTTCCCTTCCCTTCCCTTCCCTTCCCTTCCCTTCCCTTCCCTTCCCTTCCCTTCCCTTCCCTTCCCTTCCCTTCCCTTCCCTTCCCTTCCCTTCCCTTCCCTTCCCTCTCCTTTCAGACCTCCATGGTTCCAACAGCTTGAAAAAAAATTACTTGAGTATTCCAGAAAGAGTTGAAAATTACAAATGAAAAACAACCTAAAATGCAGTGGGCTTACATTATTGTTTTAGGCCAGTCTTGTGAATTTTTAATCAGCTTACTCACAATTTTTGAATACTTACAGATGGGAATACCTTCTGTTTCAGGGAAAAGCAGAGAGGCTTGGACCTCCATAGTCAAGCTTGATGGCACAGTCAACATGAGTAAGCAACACAAAATGTCTATATCCTCCAATTTATGGGTAAAAAAATCAGAAGAGAATTAACTACTTTCTACAGAAAATAATAGCAATAAATGGAAGAATTCATAAAAATGCAAGATATGCATAAAAGAAAAGAGACGAGTTGGGTTTTCTTTGTCTTTTGTCCATCCTATGACTTCTCAGGATTGTTGCTTATATAGCTTTAATTTGACATCAATGTAATGTTTTGCATAATAAATAGATGAAACACTGCTCTGCATTTCTGTAGATTCAGAGTTGGAATTCAGCTGGCATACATGACTGTATATTTTGTCATAAAGTCTAATCAAGAAAATGCTGCCCCATTTTCAAGAATTCTAAATGCATTTCTGTTTAGGTGAAAACCTACTATATATTTATGTAGTGATTTGCTAAGCTGAAATTAAGCAGGCCCATTACTTGTATGATAAAAAGAAGATTCAAGTAACAAGTTCACTTGCCATTATTTGAATATCTTTAGCATTAAATTGTGTAGTTCTAACAGAAATAATGTTTTAATGCACTCATCTGAGAATGATATTTCAAGATGAAAACAAGAGAGACTGACAGGCTAATTACTTCATTAGAATGACTTTGCAAACAAAATTCATGTATTTTTTATCTAATTTCTGAACTGCTTAACTCTTTCCCTGTAAATCTCTATCAGATTTTGTGGGTATCCCAGGTTGAAATGTATTTCAGTTTATAGCTGCTCCAGGACAGCAATATGTTTTATTTGACATAAGATTCTATAACTTTTCCAAGTTTATATTGTCCAGTTAGGTCAAAATTGTGGAGATGAACTGTGATGATCCTAAATGGAAATTTTAAACACATAGCTACATTACCATCCTTTAGCACCTTCTCACAACATTCCGTGGTTCTTTTGTGTGAAGAATATGAAATTGTTCAAATCCAGACATGGCATACACTTCTAAGTAAGTAAAATATCTCAGAGTTGTCTGAGAAATATCCAAATACCCTGCAGTCCTGGAAAAGCACTGCTTTGTGCAGAAACAATAGTTTGTGAAATGTGATTAAATGTGATAATTCCTTATGGCAGACATTACATGCTTTTGCTATAATCTCCCAGAAATAAAGAAAATAATCTCTGTCACAGATGTCCATCCAAAAGCTTGTCTATTACTTTTATTTTTTTATGTAGTCTTTTATGTCCCAAAAGCATATTTTTTAGGAAGAGTCTCTACATTTTGAATCAATATTTTTTATGTCCCTGGGGGCCTGCTTTGCTCCTTTATTGCCACTTTGCTTTGCAGATATTAACCTCCCACACATAGATTAAAACAACCAGGGACATATTTACCATTCAATGTCTAATGTAAAACCTTGTGTGTCAAACTGGGACACAACAGTAAAAATAAACATTTTACATATGCTTGAAGTAAATAAATGTGTCCCTTGTCACAACTTACAATGTTTTTAACATTCTTGTAAACACTCACAAGAGCAAATACGAACAGATTATGACAGGGCTGTGATACAGTAATTACTGCTCTATAAACCCAGTAGACATTAATTTTGTAGGAAAATAGCAGGGAAAGGGTTTCTTAAGCAGAAATTCTTCACCTGCACTGTTTGAGTTACCTCAAGAAGTTGGAAATGCACAAGTTTCAAGTTGCAAGCAGCACTCAGGTAGGGAAGGCTTGGAGTGTGGCACATGCTCTTCCCCTAAAAGGGCTGACAAAAGAGTAGTGATGAGAGGGAATTATGTCAAGACAACATCAAACTCTCTCCCACATCTAAAAACATGAAGAAATGTGACTGAGCCCATTAAAGACCACCAAGAAAGCAGAACTGTTAGGAGGGAACATGCTCAGATAACTCTACCAAACCAAATTTTTCACAAAAACCTGCTACTTCAAATCCCTATGGGAACAAAAGCACATCATAAAAATCCCTAGAAAAGAATTTAAGGCAGCCCATATTAAGGACTGCAACTCTGCCTCCCAAAATAAGCATTAGACTTTGTTCTCACACTGGGAGGATAAGGGTGCTGAGATGAACACAGAAAGTTCCAAATAGCAGATCTGCTCGTTTCTGGCCTTGGAACATATGGTGAACAAATCATGCTGGTTGCCTTCTTTTTCTCTTGGGAATGCTCACAAAATCTTTCTGGTGCTGAAACTTGAGCAATACCACTGGAAGATTACACATAAATCTTAATCCATCTAATAATATTGGATTGAGTTTTCTCCTTTGATCTTTCTCCAATGTTATGCTCTCCCAGGAGGAGTTGGCAAAGGCTTTGTTCTTTCTCAGAAACTAAGCATCCTTTGCATATCTAAACTATCCCATTTATTTCTTCTGGGGAGATTGTGCAGTTGATTATACAGATAAATAATTAAATAGACTTAAGTGAAAAGCTCAAATAACTTGAGGAGAAATGTCACCTATGGGCGAGCTGACTGCTATAGATTTTTAGTTTATTGTGAATAAAAAGAGTGATGTAAAAGAAATATGTTCTCCCCTCAAGGGCAACAGGGGAGTCTTTCTTTCTGTCCAATTGCAGTAGAAAATCGCTGTCTTCCTGCTATAATACTGATTACTCTGAAAATAAAGATGAATAGAAAGAAAAAATGCATTCTGGTCATAGTACTAATGAACTTTTCCATTTGTCCTACCCAGAGAAATAGGAGTGCATATTACACTGCCAGAAATTTTTTAAATGCCTGCAACAAAAATGGTCAGTGATTATAAAGAACACTCTAGAAGAAAACTAAATATTGATAAAAAAGCACAATACAGCTTTCTGTAAGATTGAGGAATGCAATTCACATGTAACGCAACTTTTCTGTGATCATTTAGATTTGCTTTCAATCTGAAACTGCAGACTCCAAAATCTGAGTTTAAGATTTAGGCAGTTACCTTGGAAGACAGAGGCTCCACCTCAGCCTGAGGGGTATCAAACACACAGGTCTGCCCAGCAGCCAGGCTTCCCCAGACAGTAAGTTACTGCCTTGGCAGAAGGAGTCTGTGTGGATGGAAGAGGGGAACAAGGTCCTGCCAAAAGCAGGCAATCTGCCAAGTCAGGACTGATAGATCAGGAGGACAGCAAGCACAGAGGGTCAGGCTGCAGCAGCCCAGTGGTGAGGAAGCTCAGCTAGGAGTGAGGAGATCAGGGCTCTTCCTGCAGCGTTGTTGTTTTATCTCTGAGGGTCTTGCTTGGGCCTTCATTTCACTGACAAAGGAAAACGGGAAACAAAATAATATATTTTTCTTGTCAGAATGGATTGCTTCCTCAAAGGAATGACACCACTTGTTGACAAACAGAAGCCAGGTGTATAATATATGAGGTTTTAATGTGTGCACTATCTCATGTAATTTTTTTATAGAATCATATTGCCACTGACAGTAATATTGACATGCATGCTGAAAAGCAGTTGCTTGGTGGAAACAAGGCATAATGAATAATGATAAATATCTATCCTGAAGGCAGATGGTACATGTCAAGTGCTATATAGGTCACCTTTCTGCTTGGACTTACTTAATATCTCATTGAACATATTGAGGAATGACATAAATAACATGGCAGGCGAATCTGCAGATGATAGCACACATGGTATTTTAATGAGAAATAAGCATCTACAGTTCTGTGAAGGTCATGGCATGGTGAAATGCATTGTGAGGACAATGCAGGTGAAGCAGGAAAACATAAATGGATATTCATGGGGGGAGAGAAACCTAAAAAGTCGGTAATGCACAGAGATATAAATTCCCAGTTCAGATTTCCTCCAATGAAATATGTGGTGTCTATTCTCTTTCACTAAGCTTTACCACACGTCAACTTCAAAATTATTCCTCCTTCCATTTACCTCTGCCAAATTTTTTGCTGAAGTCATACTATCCTGCTTTCATGTCTATTCTTGCTTCTTTCCCTTTGGTTTCTTTTCTACCTAAATGCTTCACATTTCTAATGCCAAAGCTTTCACATGGCCTAAGAAATTATTTCTACACACTAATTCAGTGGCCAGCATCCTCTATAATGCAGAACTGCCCAATGCTTCCTCTTCCCACTATCTCCTTTGTTTTATTTGTTAGGCTATGTTAGTCTGAAATGGAGGGAGAATAAAAGCATGTGGACAGAAAGAGCTCCCTCTCTCCAGGGGAAGATATTAAATCATCAAAGGGCCCTAACTGCAGCTCAAAGGTTTTAGACGAGGCAGTCCCATCTCTTCCTTTGGCATCTCTGACATGTTCAGTGTCTTGATTGCTTACATATGATTGAAGGCACCTGCTCCTCTCATTCTCCTTGTCCTTGCATAATAATGCTGTATCTGCAATCACACAGGCTATTTCTTTCATGCAGGTGGTCACTTTTCAAAGTGATTATCAGTGATAAATGGGGATTTTTCATTTAGTGCTACAAAGTACTGAGAGCTTACGCCTTCTTTGCTTAATCCTAGAAAAACAAGGGCTAGATCAGGTTTTGACTTTGTTCCAAATGTTATTCATCAGGAAAAGCTGTTTTTATGACAGCAGTCATAAGATAAAATCAAGTGATTCCACAAAATAAGCATGAAATAAAAATACATTATGTTAAATACCCTGAGCTGTGATAAGTTAAATTCCTCACAATGTGTACATTACTTTATGACTTGTTTTTCTTTCACAAGCATGCATGTGGATCTGTGATCAGTGACAAATATACATTTTAGATTTGATAATTGTCTCAGTTTGTAGGCAAATTTCTGATATTTTCTGACCTATAATTTGCTCTTATTTGAAATTATTTCATATTTACTGTCTTAAAGTCTTTTACAGATTGGAGGTACTATATTCTGATACACAAAAATGAGAGTCATAGGAGGGCCATTCTTTTCAAATCTATATCAAAATATGTATTTCAGCAGGTTGTTTCATATTTAAAGGGCTGCACTGAAGATATGATACAGGAAGGGCAGTAGGAACATAAAAAAATTTCTAAACCATAACAGCAGGAATCCAGTTAATGCTTATGCAATTGATGAGATAATTATCACCATCCAGTACAATTTCCCATTAGGGAGTAATTCTGTAGCATGTGTGGTGCCAGGTCTGTGAAGTTACCTGCATAGATCAGGAGTGGCAAAACTGCAGAGGTGGCACTTCTATGGAGTTGGGAGAGAGTGGGTGTGGAACAGTGCAATGCACTACAAGAACTTTACTCATCACTTACTAAAAGCAGATCTGAGGAGTGTCATTCTGCTCACTGCCATGGGAGAGCAGCATTAGGGAAAGCAAGATCAAAACTTCAAAGTAAATAGTCATAGCTTATTTTATTGTAAGTAATTTTGCATGAAGAATTACTTTGACACATTTTCACAGAGGCTAAAAGGGCCTATGTGAAACTACCCAAATCTATCATTTCAGCTGTCAATAGGACACTATTCTTATGCCAGTTATCCTATCCTGAGTCCAACAAACAAAGCATGTTTTGCTAGGAAGACCAATATGTTATTTGCCATGTAGAAATAGCAGGGCAGTGTGAAATGCCACCAGAAAAACCAGGCAGTATCCTCAGATGTTCACAAGCACTAAACATTCAATGTAGAAGAGGAAGGCCTAGGTAATATTTTCTGATCTAATGCAAGAAAAACCCTCTCCTTCCTGGCCCTAAATCTGGCCATCAGCACAGCAGTAAATTTGTCAGGCTGTCCAGCCCGAGCCATGAAAGAAATTTTGCTCTGCCTCATAGCACTGGTAAGTACCCTTCCAACGTCCTCCTTCTGGCTCCTGCCAGTCCTTAGCACTTTGAAGGACCACAGGAATTAATGGATTTGGCCCATACAGTGTATTTAAAAGCAATCCTTTTTGATGCTGGCAGTGGAAATGACTGAATCCGTGGAGCATTTACTGCCTCAGTTCAGTGATGACAGTGTTCTGGGGGATGCAAGGCAAGGGCACAGCTTCCTCTCTTCCTTGGCCTGTGAAGGACAAGCAGAGCTCATTTGCCAAGTTGGAATGTTGTTTTGAATATGCATGTAGAAAAAAAATTATTCTGAGTTTGTTTGCTTTCTTTAATAGTAAACTGCCCAGTCCCAATATTTTATTTTCATTTTCTTCTGTGGTTGTCATAACGCTGAAATACTTAGGAAAATCTTTAAATAGAACTTCACAGAAATAAGAGAGATATGTTAGAGGTCAGTGATTGAGTAATTGTGTACCTTGAGAAAAATGGAAACGTGGCACTAATAATTATGATCAAATCCAAACTGATGATGAGGACGGTTAACTTTACAAGAAGCAATATGGAATGCCAGGACTTTGTGCCTGGATCAAAAGTCAGAGAACTCAAACAAATCAAAAACAGTCAAGGAAGAGATATGAGGCTCTGTAAAGGGTTTGGAACTGTTTTATTCCCGAAGTCTGACTCAGTTCAAAGGCCTGCCTTGTTCTTGTTCTTGTTCTTGTTCTTGTTCTTGTTCTTGTTCTTGTTCTTGTTCTTGTTCTTTTCTTTTTCCTCTTCCTCTTTATCTTCCTCTTCCTTTTCTTGCTCTTCTTTTGTGTTTTCCATGCCTCTCTCAGATCATGTAAGTAATGTCTGATGTGAATTATCCAGTATGCACCCAGGATGATGCAAATCTGACAGAATTCCCAGCACATTTCTGTCCAAGTACAATGTAAGAAGAGCAATCTAATCTGTGCTGGAATTCTAGTTCAGCTGATGTCATTTAGGAAAGACTTGCATTTTTCAATTCCTCATCTGACAATTGGGTGGTATCTCCCTAATGCTGTGAGCTTTACCTTGTTCATTGAGAATATTGTTTAATGTCTAATTCATTTGTGCCCCAAATTTCAGCATTTTGGCATAGGAATTTGAGGGTTGAATGAAGTCCTCAACATCTCACTCCTTTTCTTTGGATATGACTATTTTCTGTCATCTCTCCTGCAGCCCCACTTCATATTTTTCCAACTCATTTGTATGGGACTTATCCCCAGTAGTATGCCATTATCTTCTCCAAAATATACCACTTCTAGACTTTGCATAAGCCCTTCTCAGCTGTGATCTAGCACCATAATAATGAAGGAAAAAAAAAAGGTGCAAGAACAAGCCAAATTTTTTGGAAATTAACTTGACCACTGGTAAAGTAACACTGTCTTGTATCATGCAGCCTTGTTCTCCTTTTTCTCATTCTTCTTAGTACCCCATGCAACCTTTTGGTACGTATTGTTCCCTCTAGTTTGATCCTTCAATTCCAGCCTCTTTTGAATCGTTTTGCCCTAAGCTCCCTGGGTTTTGGCAGGAGCTCTGTGCATTAGGTCAGGCTTCTTGGCAATGACCACAAATTGGGCAATCTGAGTTTTCTTGAGGGAAGAAGATCATTACTTATCTGTATTTTACTTTTTCTATCCTTAGTATTTGAAAACTAAAGATATTATTAGCATTGAATTCCCACATGGGCATAGACAGTGTGATTTCACATGACCATCAAGTATAGAAGAGTGTTAAAAGTTACTTTGAACTTTTTCAATAATATTGATTTTTCAGCATCCTTCAGCACATGCCTCCATTATCTAACCATTCTTAGGCTTGCAAGAATTTCTTAATATTGAAACTATCTTTTTTTCTCATACAAAGTAAGCCAATTATGTCTTTTTCTACTGTATTTGACAAGAAAGGAAGGTGAGGTATGTCTATCTGTATTCACAGTGCACTTACAAAGGCCTTCTTTTCCCACTGCTCTCTTTTTATCTATTCTCCTGCTCTATGCTACAAAGATTTCTCCTTCCTCTTTCTTTCCCGAATGCTGATAAAACAAAACATTCAAAGCCAGCATGTCATTCTCTGAACAATTTCTTGAATCCCAACTTTCTAATCCCCAATTTTAAAACTACTAGGCAAGCAGAGTTCACAGTGCAAAGCAACAGGAAACCAAGAGGATGTTTAGGATCTAACTAAAAAAGTTGGAATCATAGTTTTGAAGTGTAAACTTTCCTGTTTCTAAAATAGCTTTTCTAGCAAGATGAAAAATGAAAAATGAAAAAATATAAACAGTCTTATATCTGATAAAATTAAATCTTAAGCAATACAGGATCTTGCTAGGAATTTTCCACAAGAATCACTGAACTTTTTAATATATATATTCAATTTTGTGGAATGCCTCACATGATATTTTCTACTGAATGAGTTTTATATCATGAGGCAATAACATTTATCTCCAAAGTCTTGTGTGACTTAAGTAGTAGAAGGAGGTGCCAGAGTGATACTTGAAAAATTAAATTCAGTTTATCTATAATGGAGCAGCAAAGATAACTTATAGATACTGTCCCATCACCATGACTCAGCCCTGATATGTGGGAACAGACAAGCTCTGCTAGTTTTCTTGGCCCATACAGTGCAATTTGAAAGAAAAGGAAAATCCAGCATGTTACTGTTCCAAGGAGTAAATCAGAACTGAGAGCTACCAAGTTCATTACATGCACGGGACAACAAATTGTAAAATAAGAAGAGTTTTTTTCCTCCTGGGGAAATTGTTAAGGCAGATGGACTGCATGTGCAAAGATGCACCTCAGAGAAGTGATTTCAGTTATTTGGTTCTTTCCCTTTTTCCTGACCAGTAACGTAGCTGGTGGCAGCTCGATGTACTGGACTACTAGACTGCAAATAAAATTCATGGCAGTTTATGGTGTGAATATCATTTTCAGCATTTTTTGAGACCTTGGCTTTTTTCTTCTTCCTTTTTTTTCTTCCTTCTGGAAACAGTAAAGTAGGAAGCTCACATAACTCACAGACCTTGGCTGCAGCTGCACTCAGGATTCTTCTCATTCTAGAAATATCAAACAAATCTTATCTACCTCCATTTCTCCTCATCACAAAATACTCTACTGTTTCACTCATCTGCACTTTGTCCTCCCCAAAGAAACTGTGATTGATGTTTTCTATCAGTTTATGCTAAACTACCTCCTAGGGTAATTTATTTTCTTAATAAAAGTTCAGAGCTGGTGGCTTGCTACTGCTTCCTTTGTGCTGCTAATCATCTTGATGAGCAGGCAGTCAAAAACAAGTCTTTCCAAAAACAGGGGAAAGTGTAGAAAGCAGATACATAGACCTGCAGACAGGATGTTGGCAGACAATTTTTCTTTTTATTATGTTTATGATGATTCAAGAGAACTGCATTGAACTAAGAAGGACACAAAAGGCTTTGAATGAACTTCATGGTTCACCCAATTTGTGAACTTCTGTCCTCCTAGAAAATATTCAGTATCCTTGCTTAAATGCCTCTTAATAGATTTGACTCACTTGAAAAAAACATGGAAGAAAAAAGTAGTAGGTTGAATTCACAGAGAACGACTAATATTCAGTGTAACATCAATTTAGCCAACTGATATTTGAGAAATACAAACATCTCTGTAGGAGTGTTTCTAACAAGGAGCTCAGTTTTCTCAGTGACTCCTGAGGTGGACCGACTAAAAAATAAATTAAATAATGGAAATTAAATACCTGATGGAAAATTGGTGAAATTTGCTGATCAAGAAACTTTAGCTTATTA
Organism: Melospiza georgiana; assembly: GCF_028018845.1. Classification (NCBI taxonomy): domain Eukaryota; kingdom Metazoa; phylum Chordata; class Aves; order Passeriformes; family Passerellidae; genus Melospiza; species Melospiza georgiana. Next base: position 66,658,180 of record NC_080431.1, read on the forward strand.
AATAAGTATGATGGCTGCCCCATTGATAACATCTTAAAAAGGGGGAAAAGAAAAAGAAAATAATAAAAATTATTTTATTAGATATTTATTAGATAAGGAATGGACTTCAGGAAATTCTAGGATTTTTTAATTATAGTTTTTTTTTTTCACCAACATGTCTAAAAATGACCTCATGAAACATTTTTATGCAAATGACTATAGGACATGGAATTACTTGTGAATGGATGATCAAAAATCAAATAGCAAGAAAAGCAAGGACAGTTAAGTCCATATAGGCCATATGTAACTTCCCTTAATTAGTTCTGTAAATCCTGCTATCCTGCTTGTACCAGAATAACCATTCAGAATTGTTAACTGGCAATGCAGATACAAGAAGTGGAATGGGAAGTGTTGTTTTTACTTTCAGGAAAGAGTTATATGAAATGTCATATAAAAGTACTTTTCATCACTTGATAATGAGGTTTAGATTTGTTGGAATCACTCTTCCTCAAATTGTGTATGTATAGATTATGATTAGTCATAAAACTGATATATTTTCAGGTTTCATAAAACAAGATTTCCTTCCTCTGGCAGTGTACACTAGATTAGGATTTTGAAATAAGTCTGCCCTTGACCAGGAGTTTAGAGGGTGAAAGGGTTATTTCCAGTTTAAATTTTTCAATGATTCCATGAAACATTGATCAATTTTTCAATGGAAACTTGGATATGGGTACAATTCATGTATTCGTGTGTGTGTTTGTTTGGTTGGTTTTTTTATTGTTTGTTTTAACACACACATGACTATGTCCAGAGGTAATGACCAGACACTCCTCTTTTGATTGTGTCAGAGTATGTTCTCAGTGCTGCCTTGGTGCTTCTGAAAAATGACTTTGAGATTTGCAGAGTGTGCAGATGGAACTCAGATAGTGATATATATTTTGTAGACTGTCTCCTCGCTACAGGGAATAATAACTAGTTGCATGCACTTTGTGCATTCTGGATTGTAAAGGTGGCTCAAGAGAAAAAAGCTTCTGGTACAATTTTTCAGGATGTAATCCATCCTGCCTTAAAAATCAGCAATTCTTTCCTTAAGATTACACTATATTCTGCCAACAACATTCTTCAAGATATTTTCTGCCAGTCATTGAATGTACAAATAAGGTGTTTATACATAAAAGGCAAAACCCCCCATATTTTTAGTGTCTCCCTGATCATCTCATGCTAAAGTTACAAGAACTGAAAGGCATTATAAGAAATAAAATTAATTGCATGGGTCTGCCTCTACTGTATTTCCCAGGAATATATCAGAAGGATGTAAACAGTATTTTCTAACCATTTAAGGCTTACAAATTCTGTCTCATAAAAGCCTTGTAAATAATTAATTAAAAAATCTGCTGTTCTCTACAAGCACTGTAGAAATAAATGTGCCTCATTCTGAAAGCAAAACATTTTTTTATTCTTTAAACAGTAATTCTTTGAAACAGCACAATGCTGAACTGTATAAAATTGTTATTTAGAGACCAATAGGAGGGATGTGCCCTGTAAAAAAGGCTTTACCCTTCAGTAAGCTAGTTTCTATATCTAAAATGTTAATCTGCAGTTGGGTACTTGTCCAAATTTATGTTAGCAGTTTCTTCTATCTTGTTTACCCATCAAAATAAGCTAGAAATGCAATCCACTGTCCATAGAATTTAATCTTTACCTCTTCATGCCCAGACTGAGTGAAATTAAAGCTCAGCATTGACATTTCTGTTAGTAGATTTTAATTGCTTAAAAAAATACATGTAGTTGTTCTGTTCAGCTAAAAAAAAATATAGTGGAATTTTATATACCGGCTGTAGTGTTTCAGCTTGCTGTTTCAGTTATTCAGTTCCCCTAGACCAGACAGCTGTGATATTGTATCATTTCCTAACAGCTGACTGAAAGAAAACTCAAAGGAATTTAAAAACAACATAGATGAGCCTATGCATTTAGCTACAGATGTGTGTATAGAAATTTTTCCCAACCTGCAATCATCTCCAAGTAATTTTATGAACACTGAATACTAGGTTAACCAATATTCTGCCATAGGGACTGCTGGGAAAAAAAAAAAAAAAAAAAAAAAAAGGAAAAGGTCTTCAAAACTTCTTGGAACTAGAAGTGATTGGGTGATTGGGGTTTTTTTCAAATTATGTTTTGGTTAAACATTACTTCTTTAGTGTGAGAAAGACTGGTTTGTATATGGGTATGAGTAATCTATATCAAGTCAGAGGAGAGAATAAAGAGGATAAAGGTAATGAAATTCCAGATTGGCCCACAACTGAATAACAGATGGAACATGGAAGACAAAAGGATTTTTTTTCCTTGGTGTGCCTTTGTTTCTTATCTAATGCAAGTTTAATCCCAAATAATCCCAAACCAGTAAATAATAGTACAGAGAGTGACAAAAGATATGAAGCTTTCATATCAAGAACCTATCAAGCACCAGGACACCGTAGGAGGGGGGACATTCAACATGTGATGCGAAACAGCCTCAAAAGCAATGCATAGACTGGGAAAGCCGAGGACAGGCTGATTATGCCACCCTCACTACAAGAATTCAGAGCCATGAGTTGAAGCCAGCAGCGACAGATTCAAATGAAATTAGAAGATATATTTTTATATGGTGCATAGTTACCTTTGTTGTAGGACCTGTATCTAAATTTCTATGTGAGACCAAGAAGCAAAAAAAGAAAGCAAAGACTGGAATACACCGAGAAATGCTAAATGCATTATTCATGACAAATGCATAAATAAATTCCATATATGAAATCCCTTGTAGTGTCACCTGTGAACCATTAGCCCCTGGAGGAAGGAAGAGAGTTCAGATGAATACCCACTTTATCAGTATCAGTATCAGTATCAGTATCAGTATCGGTGTATTCTGCCCCTTTCCTGTGTTCTTCTTTAGGCATCTGCCACTTGTCACTGCTGGAAAGAGAGGACCAGCCTTCATAGTCCTAACTAGACATCTGATCTCATCCAGTACAGCTTTCCTTGTGCTCGTACTCCCGGAACATACAGTTGTGTTCTAAATGTGTTTGTGCATTCCAAACTGAAAAATTAAATTTTAATGCATAGGAAACAAGCTGATCCACGAACTGCAAATTGGTGTAGCCGGGGTTGCTATGAGATTGCATCTTTTTTCTCATCTACCTCTGGGATGAAATAGGAGGCAAAAGATGTTTTCAAGGGTTTAAATGCATACAAGTGCTGCACGCAGTAGGTGCAAAGCAATTTGACCTCCGGTCCTTCAAAGTAAATGAAAAGTGATGTATCAGCCTGTGTAACCTGTGAGGACTCTTTCCATTACCCACACCAACCTGATGCAATGTCACAGTTTTGATACCTTAAATCTTCTGTTAAATTTGTTTGAAATGGTCTTATTACTGCATAAGTTATTAGTGAGGTAAAAAATAAATAGGAAAATGAAGATTAAACAAAAGGACAGAGATCTTGACTCTGTAAGCTTTATTCCTTTTGTTTTTTTCAGAACTTGCTGTGAAGTGGAATTACCCCTTTCCAGTGAGATCCATAGCTTTATTATGTACTTTCTCTACTGATGTATTAGGAAGTACATTACATTCAGTCCCTGAATTACTATGCTTTTTAGATGCTAAGGAGAGTTGTAGAGAACAAAGTTAGCTCCCTCATTTGTCATGTCTTTCTTCCATTACAACCTGTTTGCTGCTACCCATCTGTCATCCACATGAAAAAGAAACTCCTTATTAGTCTCTTAAATCTGCCCCGAAACAACAAAAATGAGACCTGCAAGGACAAAAAGAAATTTACTATAGTGTATAATCTGGGATGCCAGAGAGTCTGGAAACTCCAGACTCAAGGTGTGCTCCCTTCCAAGGCCTGAATTTCCTCTCCCAGTCATAAACCTCCCAAGGTAACAGAAGATCTGACAATATCAGATGACAAAATAGTTGTCCCTGGAAGGCCCGTGAGGAAGAGAAAATTGTATCAGAGAAAGATAAGGCTGTTTCTGGTTTTATGAAGAAGACAGACCTTCCTGTGGAAAGCAAGGATTCTGTAAGCTGTTTCAGAGAGTAAGCGGTAAGCTGTTCTCTCAAACAGTGCCACGTGAGTTCATTAATGTCTATCTGTCCCCTCCATATTAGGATTCAAAACGTTTCTCATAATGGTACAGTGATGCAGTTGTGAGTGAGTGTTATGGTTTGACGCTGACACAATGCTAGTGTTCCCATGAAAATACATTCTCTCTGGTATCTGCTGTGAGATGTGACTTGGAATAGAGCAAAATAGTCTCCTACTTAAAAATAAAGAAGAGGAAACTTTATTAACTTACAACTATATGTAAAAAGAAACACACAGAAAGAATGAAAACCTTCAAAAAAAATTTTCTCCTTCCCCCACCAAATTTCCAATACATCCATCCCTCAGATCACCAACTCTGAGTCCATCACTACCCTTTAGACAAGCAATTCTCAGTTCATCAAGGAGTGAGGAGTCCCTCTTGTGTCATAGGCTTCTCCTGGAAACACAGTTGAGACCTCTTGTGTTTCCATGTCACACGTGGCACCGCCTGGAGATCATTGCCATCGAGACATCTTCCTTCCATGCCCAATGCTCTCACTGCTGCACATGGACCAGAGCTGCTTCTAGGGCTTTCCTTTTAAGGATGCTTTGTCCAGTTCCAAAAAAAAAACCAAACGCACAGTCTCTCATTTGGGGGTCCCTCCCAAATTTCACCCCCTGGGGCTGAGGGATCTCAAAAAGAGAGATCTTCTCCTCTACTGAAGATCGAGGGCACCAACCACCCTCCTCACACTCCTTCACATAACAACACTACACTCTCTTGGCCCTGAGCCATTGCCTCCCCCTAAATGCAGGCTCTGTGTCACAGGAAAAATGGTTCTGTCCACGGCTATACAAGAAAAGTCCAGTCAAAGGCCACTCCATCACCTTCTCTTACCTAGGTTTCTTCTCCACTTCTCTCATGGCCCATTTTCTCTTATCTCATCTCTATCTGTCTTCTCATTCAATTCCAGGAGGATTAGCATTAGAAAGGTTTTCATCATCTAAGAAACAGGTTAAAAATCTCAGGCCCTGCCTGTCCAGAACTCCCATGGCCGCCCTGCCAGGCACCTTCTCACCACACCACCCCCTTCTTCTCAGCTGGCCGCCGTGCTATCAAATTTCAAGGTGGCACAGGCACAGACACCAGCTCTGTCTCTCTCTGTCTCTCTCCTGGGGGGAGCTACCGGATGCCTCTTGGTGCTCCTCCATCCTTCCATCCTGCAAGGGCCTTCACCTCCCCTCTCTGTCCAAGGCCCAGGCCTACTGCACCCAGCTGCATGGCTTCCTCTGCCCTGCCCAGCCCACAGCAGCTGGGCAGGGGAGAGATCTGACCTGTTTCCTCGCCGGAACCCAAGACAGTGAGGGATCTGTCAAACTGCATAACAACAGAATTTTATCCTGTAGGAGTCAGGCAATGAGAGTGTCCTCCTTCAGGGGATATCACTTAAACTACATGTAAGCAAACCCCATTTACTGCAGAATCACAGAATATTCTGGGTTGGAAGGGACCCACTAGGATCATCAAAATTCAATTCCTGGTCCTGAACAGGGCCATTTCCAAGAGTCACAACATGTGCCTGAGGGTATTGGCAAATGGTTCTTGAACTCTTGAATCCTGTCTCTTGCTGTACATGGAACCATCAGCACACACTTCATAAGGTCACAGGGGCAAAGCATGAACAGCAGCAGATTGTCTTACTCAAGAAATGTTAGGGGCATTTTTTTACTTCCCTCTTGCTCCTTTCCCTTTTTTTTTTTTTTTTTTAATATCCTTTTCATTTCCATTCAGCATTTAGATACTTGACAAGACCCTGGTCCCAAGTGCTGAAAAAGATTCTGTCCTGAGTATCTGAAATACATTAGCTAAAGTGGAGATTTCAGTAAATTAAGGTGTACAAGTGACAGCCTTAACATCCCTCCTATGGACATCATGCCAGTGCATATGTACACACTTATGCATATGTCTATTCCCTTGGAAAATAACCTCAGCCAATGCTGTGACCACAACAGCAGAAAATAAAACTGCTGTGCTTAAGCCATAACCCTGCAATTAATGCAGCAGGGAGCAGATTCAGCATCATCTGTCATCTGTGCAGAGTTAAAAGTGGAAGAACATTTGCCTAACTAAAGTACTGGCTGAGCTCCTCTCATCAGACAACAGCAATTTCCTTTTAAATGTTCACAGGCAGGGTGAAGTTATTTCCTCAGTTTTCATTTTTTTAGTTTTTTTTTTTTTTTTTTTTCCCAAAGGAAAGCATTTAAGCTGTAGTTTAAATAAATATGAATATGGTGAAAAATCTTTGTAGCATGCTCTAGCACTCTTGTTTCTACAGAGCTATCACTACCAGCTGAAATATCTCACCTCAGAAGGTAAAATTGATTCATGAGATAACATTTTCCCTTCTGCCCCGTGAAGGCCCAGTGGGCATATTTCTGGATGCACTTGAAAGCAGTAGAACCAGCTGTGCACCTCCATATGTGAAAGGTCTGATCAGAGCAGCCTCATTTTAAAACCAACAGAACTGACAGAAAGCTTGTTTTGCTACAACAGAGCGATTCACAGCTCCAGTACAGTTTAATGCCAAATTTTTAAATGCTTTAATGAGTCAAGTCGGCTAGGAGTCAGAACATGATGTAGCTGTGTGGCTTTGCTGCAGAGCCTGACATCCCCAATCAGCCATAAATTAATTTTCACAAAGGGTAGAGGAAGATATTCAGAAAGGAGCAATGTGCCCTGATACTGTCAATCTTATCAGTGGGATATTGCATTGACATTCTAGCCATTAGCTGTGAACCTGGTGTAATGATTACAAATTAAGTAATAGAGTGAAACTAAGAAAAAATAAATTTTGGAGCGAAGAGCTGAAAATGAGTGAGGTCTGCAAGACAGGAGCAATGTCAAAGACAACTGTGGGAAATCTGATTTCCAGGACTACATTGGACAAAGAGCTAGTGAGTATCCTGAGATATAAACCCTACTGTGGCAGGCATTTGGCCTTTAACTTTATGATTTGTAGAATATTGCTATAAGAGTGAGATTAGAATCTTTTAGATAATAGTTTGGTTTGGTTGGTTTTTTTGGGTTCTTTTTTTGGGTTTTTTTGTTTTTGTTTTTGTGGTTTTTTTTTTTTCTGAAAAAGTCTGGATGATATAAAGCAGAACTTTTTTCTATAGAAATACAGCATTTTTTTATGAAGCATTGCCAGAGAATTGTTTCTCATGTTTAGGGCAGAATCACAGGTAAATAGCTGAAATGGTCACCTACTCAACACAGGACATGGGCTCACTCTGATGAAGCCCGACTTCTACATAGAAACAAATGAGTGAGGCTAGAAAGAAAACATGTGAAAGGGGGAGCCTGCACCTGTAGTCTCCCCACTTACAGGACTGATCCTACTGGGACCAGAGGTCTCAGTGTCTGAACCTTTATTTGACTGAATTTTATGTTTTCTGTAAAGGTGAGGTGTTGAAACAAGACCCTTCTCAGCATCCAAGAGAGATTGAGGTTAAGCACCTTGAAAACATTTTCAACAAAATGAAGATATGGCTGTACTTCAGGACTTGGATTTAGGCAGCCCTGAACTATAGGGAGTTTAAACAGCATCCTGCCACATAAATACTGCATAGATCCTTAAAAAACACTGCAGTCTCGAGTGGCTTGAAACCAATTGTTTAGTTTTATGGACAGAAACAGTCATTAATTAATCACACTATTTATCCTTCACTAAATTAAGCTGGTCTGTTAATGGTGCAGAATCAATATAACCCATATAGCAAATTAACTCTATTTTGTGCATTAGTTTCCCACATTTTCTAAAAGCAGGGGACCAGTAAATTGTTTACTTCTATAGGAATTAGTAGAAACAGGCGTTTCTTTAAAATTGCAACTCAAACACCCCCCAGTGAATGTGGGTGTGCTTATGAAATACTAAAACTATGAATCTTCCCAGAAAGTATAGGACATTGTCAGTGATTATTCTTTGCACAAAGACATGCTCATTGCTCCGTGGTGGCATCTGGTACCTTACAGAACAGAGCCCATCTGCTTGTGAATCATGCCATGCTGGTATCTTGGGAATGTTTAACTTCTTGCTTATTCTTGCAGAAGTGCAAAAGCCCCAGGGACAGCTGGGAGATCAATGGTCTGATCCATAAGGACCAGGCTCAAGAAGCAGCAAAACCCTGCCTAAGCCCTCTCTCTCATTCAGCTGGAAGGGGGTTGGGAACAAAATAGTAATGGCTTTTTAGAGTCCACACACCAGCTGGGATCCCTACAGGGACAATAAAGGCGGCACCAGGTCTCAGAGGAACTAAAAGGTGTCCCAGCATTCAGTCTAAATATGGATTTGGCAGCCAGTCCTTCTGGGTTTGGTGTGGTTCTTTAAATGACGTGTTGCTCTGACACCCTTGAAGTCAGCATGCCTGTCAATGACAGTATCTGCACCAAAGCAAGGCATCTGTGGGGCACCTCCAGCCAGAAAGTCAGTCATTCCTCTCAGCAATTTGTCTTTGCAAGAGTAAAGCCAGACACCTACGTAAGAATAGACTCCTAAACCTGATACTTTACCTGAATGTCCCTCCAACTGAGAGGGGAACCCAACTTTCTTGTATGATACTTTTCTTCCTCAGGTTCCTTCCAGACCTTATACAACTCCTGTTTATGAGAGTCCATCCAGTTCAAGTTCATAGAACTTTAATAAAGTTAAGAGTGCCATGGATAATGTAACCTCACTGACATCGTTTGAATGTGGGTTTTATGGAACCAAATAAATGTTTCCACTTGGGCCACCTTTAGCATTACTGAAGATATGACCCTTCATTATCCTGAACTGTAACTGCTAGTATAAATAATTTATGCATCCATTAAGAGAGTTTTCATAACAAAAATAGGTTTATAGTGCAATTCTATTATGTGCAGGCTATTTACAATTGAGACCACAGGGTCAATAGATATTTAGACTTTTTTATGAGCATCTCTTCAGCTAGTGCAGAAAGTTAATGTTTTTGTTGCCTTAATCTCTAATAATAATAAAAAAAGGGTAAAGAAGAAAATTATTCTTACTGTGAGTTTCTAGAAGAGAACTGATTTTTTACTTTAATATTGCTGCAGAAAAAATCAAGAAAGAAATTCCCTGCTCTAACACATGTCTTTAAAAATGTGTGCTACTTACCAACATGTGCCATGTGTCATTAAAGCTCCTTCTGTCACCGGTTGTTTACACAGTTGCACTTCTACAAAACTTGAGTCACAAAAGAGAAGATAGAAATGAAAACTTCATTAAATTAGGGAAATAAAATGAAGTTCAATCCATCCCCAGCTGGATGTGTTTGTGTGTGTGTGTGCATGCAAGTGTGTGTGCATGTGCACATTTATAGTGTGGGGTTTTTTCATGGCTCTTATCAGAATGTAGAGAACAGCTACTTCTGACACAATTCAGTAGGAGCATGGGAACATTCTGCCTTCTTTACTGGGATCTACAGATCACAGTCACGCAGAAAAAACACGGAAGATAATTTCCTTTTCAGTATATTAATGAGAAGAACTGCTTTGTACTATAATGCATAACACTATATGCACAGTGATTGTAAATTTAATTTTTAACTAACACACACAGAGCTGAGGTTTTGCTTAATTATTCTCTGCATGAGCCTAAATTGAGCAACAGACAACTTTTTATCTTCTGCAGATGTTAGAGCAATGCCAATGGACCCCCACAGCACACAAGCTCTGCCAGGGACACACAGGATGGACTTGCCCTCCTTGTCATGCACAGATGTCTGAAATACATTCAGGGCACCTGAGACACCTGCAAAGAGCTGGCCGACAGAGCACCAGCAGGATCCATGCCTTGCTTCAGCAGCTAGAAACTTTCTGAAATGGAAATAAAACGATAGAACAGAGCTAAAGGAGGATTGGGATGGCAATCAGTTTAGGAATAAGTTAGCTTAGGTAAGGTAGGTGACTGTATATCAGACATGTTTCTGTGGTCTCAGTGAGATCAGTTCAGCCAGTGCAGCTGTGCTGCCCAGCCTTCAACTGCTGCCTCTGAGGCTGTGTCTCCCCAGAGATCCTGTGCCCCATCTGCCAGTCACCGACAGATATCCTGCTTGTCTTTTGGTATCTCAGATGCCCTGCTTGTCTTTTGGCATCAGTAACCCTCTGTGTTAAGGAAGTTCTTTGCCAGCTATAGGGACAGCTTAGTTTTCTATTTGCACGGTCCCATGTAGATACCTAAAGGTAGGAGTCTGTGATCCAGCTGTGAACTCCTTACATCCTTCAAAGAGAAATCAGCTAGGCTTGCATGAAAAATATTCTGTGGATTCTGAAAATTTTACTTTTTATTATATACAGTTCCTCTAATGTATGCCAAGTCTGGATGTGTAAATCCTTTTCTATGATCGAAATCAGAGGAATGCCTTGCAATGCCACTAAGCATGGACTGAAGGCTTAGTATCAAAATAATCATGGGATCTCTCCTGCAAAGCATATAACATGTTTCATTAGACGAAAGGCATTGCTAAGACTGAAAAGAGACTGCAGAGGATTATCAACACTATTTAGGGCTTTCAGCTTCTGAGTCATGAGGCAAGATTAGCGGCACAAAAAGAACAGAGATTTCACAGAACTCCATTCCATCTGGAAAACAGCATAACAGACTCATGTTGAGAAACTCTTTGTTACTGTAACTAATTCAAAAAACCCATGATGCCTTGATGTTGGCTTACATTTGGGAAAGTGCTTTTAGCAGAAGTTCTGCAAATCTTCAAGTACTGCAATACATTCAGACAGAAAGGAGTCATCATTTTTTCAGTGAGGGAGAAATAACTACAAGGAAAAAATGCCCTCTATTTGTCCTTAAACCTTTTGATTTTGAATTCCATAAACCTAGGCTGGAGAGCTGACAGTTTTACAGGTAAAAGGGTTTTACTCTGAACTATAAGAAAGGTTTGGTTCTCTTCAGGAAGATTCCTCTACCAATACATTCCTTTGCCAGCATTATTTTTTCCTTTCCTCCTGTAGACAGTGTTTCTGCAACAGCATTGGCAGAAGACTCTTAATTTTTTTCTTCTTTGGCTTCTGGTTTTTTTGGGTTTTTTTTTTGTTTCTGGGAATCCTGTTCATAGGTGCAAGTAGAGACATAGACATCAGGAAGAAAAATAAATGGAAAGAATCCAGAGTAAAAGGGGACACGATACAAGAGGGAATGAAGTTTTCTTCCATTCTTCATTATTCTTTTTCTTTATGTCCATAATGAACAGTAATGTCCTTGGATGTCAAAGCTAGGGGGTAGGAGCTGTGCTGGAATGACCTAAGACATTAAGTAGTATTTTCTCCTACTGTGGTTCTAATTGCCAAGCAAAGACAGCATAGAGCCACCTAAAATCACAAATGTAGGATTTGCGCAAAAAAAAGATTGCCAGAACCTGTTCATTTTTGTGCAATTCTACTTTTTCAAGTTTTACAAATTCTCACTTAACTGGCTAAGTTTTCATGGGTTTTCTGTCAAAATTACCTTCATTGTCTTTTACCTGCTTCTCTAACAATGGATATTGGAGACCGAGTCAAGAAATCCAACAAATATTTACACAAGGCAGAAACTTTACAAATTGAACATCACCTCTGAGACCCAAAAATAATTTATGAGTTGCTATAATTGGAGGGCATACATAAGAAAGCATGAGAATAGTGATGTAAGAGTATAAAAAAGCTGTTAGATGTATTTTGGGAGATTGAGCAACACTTAATGCTTAGTTGCTGCCCAATTATTTTTCTTTTTTCCTTTTTTTTTTTTTTCTTTTTCTTTTCCTTTTTTTTTTCATTGAACAAGAAGCCCATTCAAGAATAAAAAAGGAAAAGAACACAGGCTGAGGACAAAATAAAATAGCATAGATGAGGGTGACATTGACAAGTGGAAAACTGGCTTCTTGTTCCTTAAAACAATTTCTAAGGATCTAAACAAACATTTATAGGAACTCAGCAAAGCCCCATGACATACTGACTTCTTTCTTGCTCTTTGCAAGCCAAGAGGTCCTCTGGTAAATGTCTTGGTTTGAGGAGTTTTGGTGCCATGCCTGACCAGCTGTAGCTGTCATTCTGTGTACCCTTGTGTACCTCTGAGCCATTAGCACAGCACAATTTCTCTTCTGGCACAGAATATTTTCACTGGAAACCTAATGGGAGGGATTAAGGTTAAAACATTCTAAAACCAAAACCCATGGTCATGGATCTGGGCATAATACATTGCCCTAAGAACTGTGACTGTTACAAAAAAAACCTCCTTCAGGACATAAATAGTTCACAACCATTTGTTTTAATGACGCACATTTTTCAAAGCTTGACTCAAGGAAAGAGGTTGCCAAGTTTATTTAAAACCATTTATAGACCAGAAGCAATTTTGAGGACTTCATTGAATATTGCAGATTTATTCTTCAAGATGAATTTATGCAGATTTCAATAATAACAACAATATTGGGTAATTGAGAGACTTGGAACAGACTTGATGGATTATCACATTTTCCTGTCATTCTATGGCACACTACATAAATTTATAAAATTATTAAATTGAAGTAAGATGTGATGGAGAAGATTTCAAATTACAAACACAGCTCTTACTGAATGTTATTCAAAAGTGCAGTGCCCAGATCTGAAGTGTGTTAGAATTATTGATAAACTCCAATGCTGTTTACATGGATCTATCAGTGTTACATCTACTGAATGCATTAAAAAAATCTGAAGAGCTGTCTCATCTGTTTTCACCTCTAAAACAACAATGGCTTTCTTGAGAAAATTTAGGATAATACAAGAACAACAAGAAACTATGCATGAAAGACAAGATACTTTTTAACCCCAACCCATTCTTTATACCTCTGCTTTTCAGAGTTCTTTACTACCTAAAGTTTAATTTCTATTCTCTGTACACTGAGAAAGTCATTGGTATGATGTCCATTTCAGGCAGCAGTGAATGAACAGCCTCCCTTCTCTGATGGACTGTCACATCTTTCAATATTTTCTTGACTGGAACTTAACAGAAGAGGTGCAGTCTCAGGAAACAAGGATTCTCTAGCATCACAGTATTGAAATGGAAAGAAAAATGGGATTGAGCATTCACCTCCAGTTTAAGACTGCTAGACACTTTATTTGGAAAAATAAAGACAGACCTGAGTAACAATAATGAAGAAGGTTTAAGGAACTTGATTCCAAAATAATCAAGAATTGTACTTTGACCTTTCTTTACACCAAAAAATAACCAAAATTCCATCTCTCAGTAGATCAGGATCACCTCAAAAATGGAGACTGTACTTAGGAATTTGTCCAAAAGAAAAGTTTTGGTGGCAATTCAGGCATAAAAATGTCCCACTATAAAACCCGTTATCTTATTCCAGCACTCCAGTTCTCTGTTTCTCGATCTGTACTGGCAAGGATTCATATTTTGAGTGACATCAGGGAGCACCTCAAAGAACATAGCTAATGGGAAATATAAAACTTGTAATGAAAAAAAGAAGAGAGGAGAGGAGAGGAGAGGAGAGGAGAGGAGAGGAGAGGAGAGGAGAGGAGAGGAGAGGAGAGGAGAGGAGAGGAGAGGAGAGGAGAGGAGAGGAGAGGAGAGGAGAGGAGAGGAGAGGAGAGGAGAGGAGAGGAGAGGAGAGGAGAGGAGAGGAGAGGAGAGGAGAGGAGAGGAGAGGAGAGGAGAGGAGAGGAGAGGAGAGGAGAGGAGAGGAGAGGAGAGGAGAGGAGAGGAGAGGAGAGGAGAGGAGAGGAGAGGAGAGGAGAGGAGAGGAGAGGAGAGGAGAGGAGAGGAGAGGAGAGGAGAGGAGAGGAGAGGAGAGGAGAGAGAGGAAAATAAAGAATAAAAGTAATAGAAAGGGAAAAGATGAGTGCTGCTGCTGAACATGTTTTAGTATCAAGCCAGAATTTCAGACAGTGATGCACAAATCTGTCAGAGACAAAACTGGTGTGAATAATCTCTATTTTTCCAGCATTCACCATTAAAGACTATCAGTATTCTGACTGAACCCAGAGCTCAAGTAACAAGAAGAGCATGAGAACATCACATTATCTGTTCCTCACTGCACATGTGTTACAAGTGTAACACAGCCAGAAATCCTGCTGTTGCCATCACATTAAACCAGAGAAATGCATTTCTAGAAGGCTGTAAGGGAGACAAGCCCCTTTCTTCCTCATGTGCTTTGGCCTAAAGCAATACAAATAGTGGGTGCTGGATTTATGGAAACAGTGTAATCATCACTGGTTTTGTGACTCTCATGTAGAAGTCATAGCAACCAACTAGCACAAAAAATAATTCTTTTATTTTGGTTGCTCTCAGAGCAAAAGTGTTTTGGTGCTCATAAGGTACTCTGCACAGAGGTTTGAGATATTGAGTTTAAATAAAAGTCATCATAATTACTTTGACTTCATTGAAACAACAGAAGGAAAATAATAAAATGTGCCACGTGGGAAAAAGAGAAAGAAGTCTGTACGGGGAAGTTATTTTCAGGTTTCTTTTAGGCCACATTCAGTGATAAAAAGCAAAAAAACCCCAAACTTAAATTTATTTTAAAAAATCACTTGAGAACAAGCTTTCAAATTAAATTATTTAAATTCCTTTCATAATGAAAGTCTCGTAAAATTAAAATGCATTCATCTCTTCCAGTTGTATTCCACAAAGATTTCCTCTTGACTGATGAAATAGACTTCGCCTTGAAGGACTGTCACATTAACATCCTCGTGCATTCTTTTTAAGGGAACACGCTGCAGAAACAGTCAAACAGAAGCAGTTCTGTTGTCTGAGAAGATTTAACTAATGTACACAGAGCTTTAATAAGGCCCTGCTGATGTGAGTCCATACCAAGACTAATTAATTTAAGAGAAGCAGTAAGTATTTAGAAATGAGGAAACCCATGATGGCTCAATCATTTGTGCTCTATTTTGCTTGGTGTATAAGTGTGTTCCTCATATAATCTCTGTGTTTTGGTGTGGAAATTTGCAGAGGTTGCTGTGCCAGCTTGCACAGTTATTCTCCACATCACCCCACTGACAAGTCTGAGTTTGTGCAGGTTTTCCTCTTCTGCGCCAAGATATCCCTTCTGCAGTGATGCATACTTCAGTAAATAATTTCAAATTATTGTTATTATTATTATATTATTATTATTATTATTATTATTATTATTATTATTATTATTATTATTATTATTATTATTATTATTATTACTATTATCATCATCATCATCATTATCATTATTATCATTATTATCATTATTATTATTATCCAGTGAACTTTCTTTGCTTTCTCTTTTAAAATATTACAAAAGTGCAGATACTATACTTTTCTAGCTCTTACATTTTTCTTTCTGCATTGTTTTGCTGCAGACCACAATGACTAGAACAAAATGCTTTAATACAATTTAAGACTTTTTTTCTCATTTTGACTTTTATACAGAGGCAAAACCCCCCACTTACACAATACATTCAGGAGGCAGTAAGTCTTTTGAAAATAATTAAATGCTCAGGTTAAAATTGTCAAAATTGTTTATACTCTATATTAGAAGGAAAGTAAGATATTTCAGTTAGTTTTGTTTATTAAAGCAGGATAAGGTATGTGTTCAGAGTAACTCATCAACATAAATTTAAAGTGAAGGACTCTTTTGAGATCCAGAAAAGACAGTTCCAAGTCTGTTGGGAATCAGGGATTCCCAGTCAGTGCCACTCACGGACTTGAATATGGGCATCCCCAAGGTGTGTCTCTGCTGTTGAGCTGCCAACATAGATGCTTGCAGGTGGAAAAATTCACTTGTCAGCCAGCCCTAAATTCAAGGTCTGATAGGTGTTTCTGAAAGAGGCCACCAGTGCTGAGGAAAATTGTGGCCTTATTTACACACAGCCCCTACACAGCTTGTTAATGTAATAATTTAAGAGGAGAGTAACCCTGTTATTTAATTCCAGGCATTGGACTTGGGGCCTTCAGGATACAGGCACCTCATTGACAAGCTAAATAAATAAAGGACAAAGTAAAGCAGTCCCCCACCTCCAACACGAATCTTCTCCTGAAATTATAAATGGACCCTGGCAGATTGGCTCTCCCTCTGGAAGCAGCACACACTTCTGACTCCTCACAGTCAGATAGCTCAGGTGTTAACTTCAGCAGGATGGTTTCAGTGGCTAACTGATAAGTTAAAGCTGCCAGATCAGCTGCCTGGATGCCAGCTTAGGACCCTGGCTGGGGCACCTCGGTTCAGTGAGTAAATCTCAGCAGTAAGCAAACTGTGACATTAGTATCACTCATTCTTTTCCTCCATTATATCTTCTAGGTGAGAGCATTTTTTTCTTCATTTTCTAGTGAAAGCTTTTTTTTTTTTGGTACTCCTTGACATATTCTTTGCCTTTTATCTAGTTTTTCTCTTGTCTTAAACATTATTTTCCCTCTTTCTGAAGGGCCATGTTAGATTTCTGCCTGGATATAAAGGCTTGATTTCAGCCATTTGATTAGTGCGCTATGATTTATGCTTGCATAGTGTTTTCAATCGTCAACTACCATAGGAATACTGATTAATGAATCTTTACAACTTGCCTGTGAGATAAGTCTGGCAAATCTTATTACTGCATTATTTCCTTTTCTTTTTCTTGCTTACAAAGGAGAGCAATATGTAAAATGAGACCCCACACAACCCTTATTCTCAGTTTATTTAGGTTTTGTTATTTAACTTCATTATTAACACTCTTCTGCCTTCTGGTTTTCTAAAGCTTATTTGAATCTCCATCTTTATTTTAAATCTATTTATTTTCTAGTTGTCACATACAGAGGTGACTATTAGAGGTTTATTTTGATCAATTTAATATGCACCTGACTGACTCTGTGGTTGAAACCTACCTGTTATTATCCATAACCATTACAATATCTTTACTTGGCTGGAATTACAGTGTTTCAGAAATTGCTGGTATTCTGTCATTTTTATCAAAGGCACTTTTTCTTATTTCATTTTAAAATGCCAGTTCTTTTATCCTTTTCAACTTTCATGTCACCTTTTGAGCTGCAAGGCTTTTATAAATTGAGTTTGAAGTATCTCCTTAGAAGTCTGTTATTAGTCACAGAGCAGAGTCATCTCTACTTTTTTGTCTTTAAAGAGAACAATATCTCTTCACAGCGGTACTTGATAAACACTTCCTACGACAAGTAAAACCATATTGCAGCACCATGGACCTTTAGTGATCTGCTTTGTTTCCCTCTGGATGAACCAGAAGGACAGAGTCCAGTGCTGGCAGAGCCAGACAAAGACACATGTAACACATTAGGAATGTTGCATCGTGGAGTGTTTTCTTCATGTTATGCTTTTGTGGCTAAGAGAGCCAAGTCACACTTGCTCCCCATCTGCCAGAAATAACAGAAAGAAACTTCATTGTTGATTCTTTGAAAAGACAAACTGTGATAACAAGATGACTAAAGTTTTATTCGCGTTTTTAAAAATAAACAGCCTGGAGCACTCGTGGATCATGTTGGTCTGAAACCATGCAATTTTGTGTAAAAACCACATTGTTTTACTATTTATTTTCTTCATTGCACCCATGATCAAGATAAAGTCCAATCCAAAGTTAGTCTGGAGTATAAGAGAAGACAGACAAAGAAAGAGCAGAAAAAAATTATGCAAAAGTGAAGTGAGTCATCACACACAGGTCAATGAGTGCCTCTGATTTCAGCAGAAATACTCATTTTATATCCCAGCCTGCCAATTTATTGTCAAAGCTAAGGCTTCTGAGGCCGTGAAGTCCAAAGCTGTATATCTCCGATGTAGCTGATTTTCCTGCACGCTGTGTGCAGGGATCATGATTGTGCAGCCCTAGTCCTTACTATTTTGGGGGTTCAATTTAAAACACATCTAATTTTTAGTTTACTTATTTATTTTTTAATCAAAATTTCTATTTAGAATTACAATATTTTTGTGATCAGGTTCTTTAACTTTATTAACAGTAAATCTCAGACTTGGCTCCACAACCACTTTTTTTTTTTGGCTGCAAATGTGGATTCTTAATTATGCAACTAGTAATTTTTTTATGGTGCTTACCTAGGTTTTTCAATTAGGATGAAGGACTTCTGTTTTAGTCTTCTTTAATTTGGATAGAAAGGACAAAAGGATTCCCATGCCTGTGCTGGACTTCTCTTCCATATGATATCTTTACATGCAAGGAGTTGGAAAGCTTGAATAAATTAAGGATTGTTTAAAAGAATAAGAGGGAGAGAAGGATATAATTTGGTATTTTCCACAGTCTCTTGCCACATTTGCAACACAGGATTAGAAATGAACAAGATATCATGGTTTTCAAGATATCAGATTTTCTGGGAACAAAATACTTACAAGGCACATCACCTGTTAGCTGGCCAAATGTTTTTGGAGTGAGACTGTGCGTGAGTATCAGTATGAATGTTCTTTTATTTGCCTTCTTAAATTCCTTGTTTATAGTTCTAGTATGGAAATTTTTTAAAAGAGAAAAACAGACAAACAAAAAAACAAATGAAAAATTCACAGGCACTTGCTACAAGTGCACACACTTTTGAGACAGGAATGATTGTAGGCACTGACAGAATAATTTCCACAGAAATCTGTGGAAATACAAGATACCAGGATTTTTTCCCAGAATGTCTTTTATGTTCATTGGAGGTTTTGCCTGAATGTCGGCTGGTCCCAGAAGCAGCTGCATTTGTGGCCAGTGAGCACATTAACTTCTTCCTTTAGGGGCTCCCAGCTGCACTCCTCAGCACCACTTCCTGAGTGTTCCCAAGCCCTCTTACTATAAATGCAGCTACACCAATCCTCCTCCTGTCCTGCCAAGACCAGTGCCTCATGACATTTTTGTATGAGCAACATCTTTTATAAATTTTATGAATACATCATTTGCAAATTGTTCAGATGCTACACTGAGGGGCACAGAAGTGTCTTTAAGAGAATTTGCAGCTTTTACTGAAGCAAAACACCATCTGGAATAAACTATACGCTTGCCTACACAAGCCCACTCTGCTTGCTTCTGTCTCCTTGCAAAACTTTGGTATCTCTGTCACAGGCATTTTTATTCCACCTACTATCTGTGGGACTATCTTGCTTCCCTTTAACTGCCAAAAAGTTTGGCATCCAGCCTGAGCTGGCAGGCTGAGCTCCCCTTGAATTCAGTGAAGGGTAAGGGGTCCTCTGGTTGAGGATGACTTGGAGGGAAGTCCCTTTCTGGAAAGATCTGTCACTCTGGGTCACAGAAGTAGCCTGAGCATCTAGCTCAAACACTGTGCCTGCATTAATGGATCCCATACAACATTGCTTTCCAGAGCATTTTACAGTTAAGAACACTGACTTTCCAGTGATCAACTGATGTGAAAATTACATTTACTTGTTATAGGAAATGGTGGCATAGGAAATCTTCACTCAGTTATATATGCTGCCATTTTTCATGTTTTCATAACCGCCACAGAGCAGCAGTTCCTTTGTCTAGCAGAAGAAATGACAAATATCTTAAAAGTCTTTCTCAGAGGCCCATAGGTCTTCTGTCTCAGCAGACCATTTCTGCCAGGACACCTCAGGCTGAGTGGAGAGATGTGGCATACTCCCCTTTTAGCACAGCCATGGCTCTTCTGCTGCTATCATCAATAGGATTTGTGAATTCCAACCTTTGCTTTATATCTTCTTCATTCTTTCTCTGCTGAGGCAAAACACCCAGTTATAAAACACCATAGAGAGTTTTCTCTGGCATCTGCTACCTCTGGTTTCCAGGTGGAGTCACACTGCACAAACCTCACCCCAATGTCGCGTGTAGTTGAAGGCACTTGGGAACACAGAGAGGGCTATCAGCCACGTGAATCTCACTGGATTATATTCCTCAGCATTAAAGTGTTAGATATTCATACCAAGGGCTAAAGAAAGAGCTAATTAGGAAATATTATCTTTTAAATATTCAAATTTTACTGAATAAAAAAGTCAGTCTGCTGAAAGATCAAAGGGTTACATTTATTTTATCGCTCTTTATGTTAACTTTGTTGTTCTTATAACTATATATGTGTTGCTATTTTCTTTTTATCCTGAAATCGTATTTCCTCTCTCCTTTGGAGAAAAATGTGTTTTATTTCCCATCCTCTTCTTCCTGGGTGATCATTTGGAAAAGATACCAGCTCACATACAATGTTGGGGTAGACTGCATTCCCCTGGTCATCAAGCAATGAGAAGTTGTTCCCTTACACCTTAGAGAGTATAATCCAGGGGACACCATTCATACATACAGTCAAGGAAGATTCATGTTGGCAGGACCCTTACTCATTGCCCTGAAGGTGGTGAGAAAGAGATTCCACACCCTACATCTCCAGCAGCTTTGCACCTTTGGTCCATCAGAGGTGAGCTGACTTCCACGCAGAGCCAAGTTACCCTGCCAGGGTGGTCGGGCTGGGGTCTGCCATGAGAGCCAGCACCTCTGGATCTGTTGGAGCATAGCCCTGAAACATCTCCTCCCCTCTCCACCAACACCTGCATCTGCCAGAGCCCAGGTCAGCCTTCCGGGATACACAAGAGCAGCACCACGTCTCCGAAAGCAAGACTTTGCTCCTGCAATGCTGCGCTCTCTGCAGTCTTCGGCCATGGGGATTTCCCCCTAATTTCAGTAGGAATGATTCCAAGATTTGGTGCCACAGCGGAGGAACGTGAAAAAATAAGAATTTAAAAATGCCCTAAATTTATGCATTGTGCTGTGCATTAAAGCATGTAATGACACTGAAGGGTTCCAAGGAATTTGACAACAAATAAGGACCAGTTGTATAATAAGGGTGCAGTCATTTATACCAAGTCACTGGCAGATCTTGTCAAATTTGTTTGAAGTCAACAAAAATATTCCAGAATATTATGACTTCACTCAAATGCATGAATTTTAAATTTTTTTAAGTATATTCCTTAGAATTTTTCTATTCTGTGTGTTTTGGCTGTTCTACCCATGAGCTGTAAGACATTAAAAAAATGGTCCTATACTTCAGAAAATATCTACCAATGAGGGAAGGAAAGAAAGAAAGAAAGAACAGCATGTTGGCTTTCTTGACACAAATATTCTCATTACAATTTCTAGCTCAAGCTCTGCAGATCCAAAAGATTTTGGCTCTCCTAACAACTAGAAGCAGAAAAAACTGCAGAAAAGGGATCAAATCAAAATATGTGTGCCAGAAAACTAACTTTTATTTTTGAACAACACTTCTTCAAAAAATCATAATAAAAGAGAAATTTAAGAAAGCATTTCTGTGCATTACAGCTGCTGCCAAATAACTTCTCTTCCATGTGAGATATTTCTGTAAGTTTTCGATTTGAGGAGAAGCAGTAACCACAGCCATTACAAAGCTGAGTTACAAAATAATCAATGTCCAAAAAAATAGTAGCTATTGTTTCATAATTAACCACAAGTTAATTTTCATATAACATAATTTTATATGGGTTTAATTTTTAAATATTTAGCAATGGTGGATTATTTAGCATAGGGGTTACTCATTGATTTATGTTACACATTTCCATTTTAGTTTTAGTATAGTTCTATTTTTTCTTTAAATTAGGAAATACATTTCTGCATTTAAATATTAATTATTTTCTTTAAAAATTAAATAAAAGTGTATTTAATGTAATTATTACACAATTAAAAAAACCTATTTACCTGAATAAATAAATAATCTTCATCCTGCTTTAAAACCAGTTTAAACTTCAGGGAGAAATCATAAAGATTTAATATTCATGCTATGTATTTAATTTTTAATGCCTCAAATTCTTTTTATGATTGTTAAACAAGTTCAGTAACCAGATTGGTGTGGAATACTTGAATTTAAAATATAAAATTTTGTGTTAATTTTGCAGTGACAGGCTGTACATTTAAACACAAATATGACGAAGAGAAAAACCTCATACAGTTATTTGAAACACCAGTACCTCAGGCAAACTGCCTACTGCACACATTTATATCTTGCTGGATCAAAATAGGAGTTGAACTTGATGATCCTTCAAACTCAGTATATTCTATTATTCCATATGCACTTACAAGTCATTTGTTTAAATTATAGGAGAACTTTTCATCAGTTCAGAAATGTTATTGGAGACTACTAGTCTACCCAGGCTAAACGCTTGTGATGAAGAATCACACCCACTAATATTTCCCCTCAGATTTTTCCATTCAATTTAAGATACAATAGGTCTTCTAAAACAGAGATCTAATCTTAATCTATAGATACAGAAGAGCAGAAGTCCCTGGTTATTCTCACCACTGAAATGTCTTCATTTCTATTATTGTGATGGTTTGTACAAAATAAATTTGGACTTTGTTAACATGAATATTCTTGGCCGTAAGCCATTAATATTATAGGGCCATATTATTATTGGGCCATAAGCCTCAATGGCCCTATAAACAAGGATAAATCTCTGCTGTTATTGAAGTAGTATTTGCATGTAGTGAAAAGTCATAGGATAGCACATGAGAATCTGAGCTACTCAGCCCACAAGGGCAGCAGCCAGCCCTAATTACCGACTTGAGCTACTGGCCTTATTTCCTCTGCTCTGAGGGCTTCATATTGCATGAAGTATGAATGCTTCTGAAACACATTTCAAAGATGAAATAAAGCCAGTGATACTTTTGACTGAAAAATACAAGGATGATCATTATAAATTCTCAGCAGAGACGAATCGCTTTACAGTCCTGGTTTTTTCCAGGTTTTCCAGTGTCTCACTTTCACCACTGAATCTTTATCTGTCTTCTCTTTAAAAATTTGTATTACCTGTCTCCCAGGTTTTAGTTTGCAGAATCACCCAGACTTCAAGCATTACTTTAATAATGATCATTTAGTAATTTTTAAAAGAAGCAAGAGGATGCAGACCTAGAACTAGGTTAATAGAGTTCTGGTTTGATTAAATTTCCCCTACTGTACTTCATATGCAGTCCTAAAGTCATAAGATAAAAAGAAGAAATTCTACCAAAGTTAATTGTATAAAATTATTAAGTGTCTGGATTTATCAGTGTTAACTTTGATGTATTTGATAGATTCCCTGACTGACCTGAGCTAAGTCTCACAAGCAGCTGGAAGAACACATTACAAAAATTACCAGACTGGTATAAACCACAAAGCCTCTTCATGTCCTGTCAGATAAACAAAGGAAAAACAAAGGAATCCCGAGGTTTAATTAAACACACAGCATATCTCCACAGACACACCACAAGCTGCAGAGGGAGGCTGCACATGATTTCTGGTTAAAAGCCAATTCCTATGGTCTTCTTGCAGCAGAAATACTCCTTTCAGAAATAAAGAAATAAATGCTTTGGAATTGCCACATGAGAAGAATCTATACATTACAGACTTGATGCACTGCCAGGAGTGTTACAATTTCTGGCCACAAGTGATGGCGCTGTAAGAAAGGTCTGCTGGGGGATGAAGCCTCAGAGGTGACCCCTTTCAATTCTGCTTTTCTTGTGAAAATGTGGTGACCTGGAGGGAGAGCAGAGCAGCTGTAAGTAGTTCTCTGCCTGCTGTGCTGCACAGAGAAATGCTGGATGTGCTGGCTTTCTACACAGAAAAATGCACTGTTTCAATTTAGACAGGTAAAAATAATAATTGAATCATTTATCTTTACATTCTTACCATCTTGTGTTTTTCAAGCAAATCAAGACATTATGTCAGAATGCTTATGAAAAGCCTGTACACTGCTAGATTTCTACTTGTGTAGCTCAGATATTTAAAGCATGTAAAGGGCAATCTTTACAGAAATAATTCATAAAGAGATAATGGGTTGGAATATTTTTGCCTGGTTTCTAAGGAAATGAAGATTTTACAGTCCCTCTTCCCATTAGTTCCCCCACAGTCCCTATAACTTCTGGAGCTGTCAGGCAACTTCTACCACATTTGACAGGAACAGATGTCTCACATTTAAGAACATAAGAAATCCCTCTCAACTCACTGCAGTAGCACATCTACCCGTCCCATAGTCCACTACTGCAGGAATGTTGGAGGGCTTATTCCTGCCTGCACCTCCTAGCAATTAATAAATAATTTCTTACATATTTTGATAAAACCAGCAGGAGGACAGAAGAGAGACCTCAAAATTAATGCCCTCTCTGAAATCCTTTTTGCAATTAAGTTTGATTAGACCTTCCTGACAGCAGCCAGCTAATCAATAGATGGGTATCATGAGCCAACTACTGAGTGTGCATTTTGTAAATGGTGCCTCTGTCAAGGTGGCAGGGCAGGGAAGGACAGCTTAAGGGAAGATGACTGCTGGACAGGAGCCAGGAGTAAGCATAACAGAGCTGGTGTACCTTGCATGTTTGTTTGCTCATGCTTTCTCTGTTACTCTTTTAAAACATTTCTGGTGCTGACTGGCTTTATAACAAGGCAATGGCAGTGCTTTCAGAAACCAAGCTAGCTTGCGGTAGGTTATCTCATCCCCTCAACATTAAAAGCAGAAGACAACCTAAACACAGCACAGTGAAACATGTCTTCTAACCCATTTGTCTGAACACTTACTCTCACCAAACCTCAGGAAAAGAAACCAAAGAAGGATTAAAAACAGCAAGTGTATATAACTTAACTGTGAGTTGACTAAGAGGAAGGGTAGATGATAACAGTCTGGAAACTTGGGCAACAGAAAAAAATACTTGATATATATAAGATATATATAAGAAAGAAGGTAGAAATCTAATGAAGACAAATTAAATGGGTAGAAAGCTGGTTTGGGGGTTATAATCTTTGCTTCCTTGTGGAAAAGAAGAAACACCAAGGCTTCAGATGGATAATTAAAACAGCACAAAACATGGAAACCTGGACATTAGAGAACACTTTCAGAAAGGTAAAGAGATGCTGTGGGTGTATGTGTTTCTATTTTCAATGAGGTTTTATCCACATGAATCTGCTTTTATTTTTTTTTTTTTTTTCAGATATAGCTTAGAGAAATCTTGTATTCACATAGAATTTGAGAAGAAGTCATCAAAATTCCAAAAGGAGATCCTCTTAGACTTAAATCCAACTTTCTGTTAGTCAAGAGGAGGAGGGATTTTTCGTCTGAATTGGAAAAATCAGTCATCATCTGGTACCCTGTGTCATCTGCCATGACAGCTGGTGAGGGCATACACAGTAAGGGGTGCACAATGACAGATGTACCACATCTGAGTGTGAGTCAAACCTGTTTCACAGACAGGCATCCATAACCAATCTCACTTCCCACCTGCCCCACACCACCCTCTCCGTGTAGTCAGATGCTGCTGTGCCTCCTCAGTTTTCCTTTTCTTTCCTTTCCTGTCCTCTGCAAGACAACAGAGGTCCAGGAAAGGGGAGTGGGTAGAGTTACACTGGCCACTGATTCACCACAGTTCATGCTGATGCCTGTGATAGCTCAAACCTCAGACAGAAATAGCTCAAATATTTCAGCGAGGAGCAGTGCTTCTCCTTGTTTTCCAACTGTTTAAAAATATTGGTGGCATACATGTGACTGCATCTGGGCATGATCAGTGTTCTCAGAAAATTATTAATTAAACACCAATTATTTATGTAAATAAGAGACTACAGAATTTGCAATTATTTGTTGTGCTTGCTATCTAAAAATGTCACCCAAAATTCAACACTTGAATTCCCTCCCCAAGGATACAGCTAAGTTCCCTGGTGTTTTTAATGAGCACACAGTTTAATTAATTTGGAGAATACTTTCCTATTCCCTGCCAAGATCTTTCTTTTCCCCTTAAATGCAGTGCACCAATTGCTGGGTCAAGGCAAGAATCACATTGACCAGGTTTGTGAATCTATATTACATTAAGCCAATACAGTAATTTTTATATACAGCAACCTTCAGAGCTGCTCAGAAGTGAGCACTGGCCAGGTGGGAGTGATGCAGCATTACTGTGGCACTCCTCACCATTACTGTGCAAAGCAGTACTGTATTCTTAGCAGACAAAGCCCCTTCTTTTTCTAATTGGTGCAATTTGAGTGGCTGATTATGAACTTAGAGGTCATGAGGATCATTGATTTAAGTGATTAATCCATATAGATATCAGTTATGAGAGGTGATGGGTGGAGGCATTGAAAGCACTGTCTTCTTGCTCCTAATGCCACTGTTTCTTTTTTTGCACCACCACAACAGCAGAGATTTTTGGCCCAAGGTGCAAAACTGACCTGAGAAACTGGGAACTGCCTGTGGGTTATTTACTGGGCAGAGGAAATCTCCCTTCACATGGACGGAAGCATATCGACCCCAGACCACTCCAGTAACATCAGAATTGAATCCCAGCCTTAGGCTCTGAAAAAGAGACTTCTGAGATGCTTTTAGGAGAATTAGCATTTGTAAGTAACATGAGGGGTTATGTTTTTATTATAGGCCTTTTACTATGTCTATGGGGCTTGTGGAAAATTCTGCTTGTACTGCAGTGGAAATACATATGAAGAAATATAATTGTATTTTGACATGTTACAGGCAGTTAGATATGTTGATAGTTGGGTAGTTATGCATCATCTGTAAATAAATATCTTCCATCCATCAAGCAAGCGTACAAGCAAAGTGTCACTGGAAAAATACACATTGCATTAATGCAATCTCTGATGAAATGTTTTTCCATCTGTCACAAAATTTGCCATAACAAATGGGAACTCTGCGCAAGCTTTATTTTAATGTATGATTTAGCACCAGGCCTTTTACATCGTAAATAGTTAGTAACAACAGTATTTCAATGAATTTTTATTGACCATTTATTTCAATGTGTAAGGTTTGATAATATCTCTTTCCTCTTTCAGAAAGACTGGGGCAGCATTCTATCTAGCTGGCATGACACCAAGAAAAGCTCCTCTTTGTGCTCTTCAACAGCAGATATGTTCTCAGCAGAGGTTCAGGCATCACAGTGTAAGTTACCACATTATTAGGTATAAGGAAGAAGTCTTTTGCAGTGATAGTGGTAAAACATTGGAACAGGTTGTCCAGAGACGTGGTGGATACCCCATCCCTGGAAACATTCAAAGTGAGGTTGTTCAGGTGTCTAAGCAACTTGATTGAGCTGAAGGTGTCCCTGAGCATGCAGGGGGGTAGACTAGATGACCATTAAAGGTCCTTTCCCATGCAAAATATTCTATGATTCTACAAATTCTCCTGGAAGACCACAAAGTAATGTGTGGGACAAAGAAGCTTCTTTCTTTAGTCAGTCTGGGTGGAGCAGTTAAAATGGGAAGGCAGACTGTCATTGTGTGTACAATGCTCAGTTCCCTCTCATCTCTGGGCTGAATAGTGAATGCCCTGCCCCTGCCTCTGTCCCAGTGTCTTCATGTGCTTCATGGCTAAATGAGCTGCCAGATGAAGAAGACTGCAAGTGCTTCCTGGGTTTAGCTCAAATAAAAGGCAAAGGAGTTTGGGCATATTTCTTCTTGTGTGTCTGGCTTGTCTGCATTGCAGGAAAGCAGCAAGTATCTATGGCTGCACTACAGCACCAGTGCATCTTTCACCAAGGTTACACCAGGAATGGACTTAATATTTCACCCTTTGGATGGTGTGAAGGAAAGAGATTAATTTACAGGAATATTTCAGTGTTTGTGATTAGACTATGACCTGGGCAGGGGCAGTATGGCTGACAGTGAGAATTCTAGAACTTCAAAACCTCTAGAGGTAAAAATTCTGAAAGAATACTTAAAGATCAACAACAGTGGGCAAACAGCACTACAGTAGTGGCACCAGAGTTCAGTTTAATCAGGAACATTAAACATTCATGCTGTAAAACTCTGAGTCATTGTGTTAGAATGTCTTCTACATGCACAGACTGTAACAAAAGGCTGGTGGGTTGGCTGTAATGTAATCCCTGCAGAAGCAAAGAAAGTTAAAAATTAGGATTAGAGTGTTATTCAATGATACAGAGTTGCACTTGAATCTCTTTGGGAGTTCAAACTAGAGAACTGCGTTCAGTTTTCCACAGAGTTCCAGATAATGAGACAGTGGGAAAAAAATACTGTGTTTTATGTTTTGTCTACCTTCTTATTTATGTATATTTAAATATTTTAAGCAAAAAGCTTTTTTTGGTACTTAAATATAGTGCTTCTTTGCTAATATTCACTGAATTTATTCTTTGAGTTTGCATAATAAGTTTTTGGCTCTATGAGGGAGGCTATAAATTCAGTATATTGTTTTTTATTTTTAATGCCTTTTCACCTCTGTAATAAGTACACTTGTTGACAGCTCTAAAGATAAGAATAGGTTATATATGTTTTAGCAGTTGAGGAAGGTGCCCGTTCTAGACTCTGGAAAAACCTTGTGAAGAAACTCATAGATTCATGCAAGGAACCTGCTGAAGGATAAAAATTGTTGACTCATTTCCCTGGTGAATTCTGAACTGAAGAATACAGAGTGAAGAGCTGAGGGGGAAAAAAGCCAATTCTTATCTACATGGTAGTTACATTTTTTTCAGTAGCATGCCTCTAGTTCTACTAGAGCAAATCAATGATAAATGTGTGGAATTCCTATAAAACTAGTATTAGTTTATTTACAGACAGAAACTGATACCCTAAAATACAACAGGTCAGATCTTTAAACCTCAGTTTCTTTTTTCTTTGCTTGTGTTTGCTGGAGATCCTATTACTGCAAAATCATTATTTTTCCGGTTTTCCTCTTTCTGGGTGATATGCTTTGAAATTTGTTACTGGTTTGTAACTCTTCTTCAAGAATTTTTCCATATACTCCTCCCTAGTCATTGGGTCTGATGTAGCTGTCCCTACATACTTTTATTTCATCCAAGTGCTTCATTTCATTGAGGCCCCATCCAGGAGATATTTTGAGGAAAGACAACGCAGCTATTGGTGTTCTTGTGCAGAGTGCACTGCAGCCCCAGTCTCACACTGGGGTGTGCCATGGCTCCCCCCATTGCATATACTACAAAGCTTTTTCAAATAAGCAAAGATTCTGGGGAAGGCCTTGTGAATAGCCAGTCCTCTCCTGATCTGCTCTGGGTACACAGTCATAGAACATAGCCAGATCTGGGAGCTGAGAACCCTTAAAAATCTTAGCTTAAAAATCTTAGAGGTCTTCTAGAAGTGAGGCCTGAATGGATTTTGTATGGGACCCTGGGACAAAAAGACACTGAGCTATGTGCTCTGCATACATCTTTGCCATTGTTGTTGCCATTATAATGGCTCAAAGCTTCAGTACTTAGTTCATAGATTTTTTTTTTTCTGGGTCTTTTATGAAGTCTAAGATATGAAAACAGCCGAGTGAACAAGCGAACACCTTCTGAAGAGAAAAACCAGCTGGCAAGTTAAATAAAACAGTTCTGTTAATACAGCCCTGGTGACATTTGCACAATGCACGCAGTGACACCTGACGCTGATGACTCCTATTCCTACACTCTTGGAGTCTTACAGAAGTGGTTATTTACTGCATTAGGCTGATGTTTTTTATTACCTTAAAGCCAGTGCTTTCTATTTGCCCTTAACAAATGTCATTGCGCTGATTTTTATGTATTCTCCAGTTTATATTATTTGGATTTTGATTCCACTCTTCAAAAGCTTCCCACCGTTTCAGATTGGTATCATACAGACATTAATGCAAATCACTGAATAAGTAATTCCTTGAAGTATTGAGTGGGAGTAATCCTAGGACAGATTCTTCCTGAACATACCAATACTACCCAGGAAAATAAGCCATTGATAACAGTGCATTGAACTAGACGTCAATAAGTAGCATCACAGATGGAGGAAGGATGAGAGGAATGATTCAACATAAGACAATAGCTGGAGCATCACCAGGCTGTGAAAGGTTTTAATGATAAACAGATTTTATTTAAGAGTGGGAAGCATATGTGAAGAGGGACACATCACTTTGGGCTTTGGGGTTATTTTTCAGCAGTAGCATGTGGAGAAAATTCTTTTCATCAACAAAGTGAATCAAGTTCAGAATGAGAAAAGAACGTGCAGTGGTCAAGAGGGTAAAATAGAGTTGCATGAGAAGCTGAAGTGTTTAGAAAGAAAAAGTCTAGGTACTCGAGCTAATGGACAAGAAAAACCTATTTATTAAAGTAATACCTAGGAGAAAGCAACCAGCTCTCCACATGTACTTTGCTTATAAGCTCTTGAATAAAGATACTCAACTTAATTCCAGATGGGTGTTTAGTCATCACAGAATCATGCAGAGATAGTCGCTTGCATGGTACATTTAGCTGTGGATATTTTTTGCCACCTATCTGTAGAGTTGTTTAGCTGCCTGAATATATTTAACTACCTAAGTGAGTTACCTCTGCATGATTTTTCATTATGCAGGATAGATTTGCGCCAAACAACTCAGCAATTGCATAAGAATCGCATGCTTTGAAATGCAGACAAACACAATATTTCAGAATTCTTGCTGAAGTCGCTGAAGTAAAAGCAGCAAAAAAAGAGTATTAAATTTTCAGTATTAGTTTAAGAGGAAATGTAACTCCATTCTTTTCATATGTTTGTTAACAGTAATCTCTCACACAATTAAAATTTTGCAGTGATGTTTACCAAGACTGTACCCTCAGAGAATCAGGACACTCATACTCTCCCTGTCCACTTCTGGCAGAATAATTGCTAATCCCTGCTTACAAAAGGAGGAAGAAAATTTATTTTTTTAACAGGTAAAATTTATAAAACCTTTGCAATGCTGTAAAAACAAAAACCAGTTTAATCTGGCAGGAGAATGAAGGGCAATAAGAAAGTTTTTTACAGGTGCATCAGCAGCAAAAGATGAAGACAAGGGAGACTGTGGGTCTGTTGCTGAGTGAGGATGAGGACCTGGTGGCATAGGACACAAAAAAGGCTGACATACTCAATGCCTACTTCACCTCTGTCTTCACTGGTAAGACTGGCCATCAATAATTCAAGACCCCTGAGGCCAGAATGGAAATCTGTAGCAAGGATCACTCCTTCTCAGTGAAGAAGGATCAAGTTAGGGAACATTCAAACAAACTAGGGACACCTCCCACTAGACCAGGCTGTTCAAGGCCTTGTCCAAACTGGCCTTGAACACTCCCAGGTTTGGGGCATCCACAACATTCCTGGGCAATCTGTTCCAGTGCCTCACCACTCTTACAGTAAAGAATTTCTTTCTAGTATCTAAACTAAATTTCCCCTCTTTCAGTACCCAGTACTCCTTGCCCAGTACTACAGCTCCTGACAAAGAGTCCCTGTCCAGCTTTCTTGTAGATGCCTTTCAGATACTGAAATGTTGCTACAACATCTCTCCAGAGCCTTCTTTTCTCCAGGCTGAACAGCCCCAGCTTTCTTAGCCTGTCTGCATGGGAGAGGTTCTTCAATCTCCAACTTTGTGGCTTACTCTGGACTTGCTCCAACAGTTCCAGGTTCTTCTTATGTTGCTGGCCACAGACCTGGATGCAGCACTCCAGGTGGGGTCTCAAAGAGCTGCAAAGAATGGGATCACCTCCTCTGACCGGCCACGCTGCTTCTGGTGCAGCCCAGGATGTCATTGGCCTTCTGGCCTGCATTCACATATTAGTGGGTCCTGTTGAGTTTTGCTTATGCCACCAACCCCAATTCCTACTCTGCGGGATTACTCACAATCCATTCTCTGCCCAGCCTGTAGGTATGTCTGAGTTTGTTACAGCCCAGGTACAGGACATTGCACTTCACTTTGTTGAACTTCATGAGGTTTGGACAGGCCCACCTCTCAGGCCTGTCCAGGTCCCTCTGGATGGCTTCCTTCCCTCCAGCATGGGAACTTTCCCCCTAACACGTCAACTGCGTCACACAGCTTGGTGTCATTGGCAAATTTCCTGAGGGTGCATTTGGTTCCCTGTCCATGTCACCAACAAAGATGGAATGCTGAACAGTACCCTACCTCAGTAGGTATCAACCCCTGAGGGACACCACACATCACTGGTCATGTGGACAATGAGTTCTTGACCACAACTCTTTTCACAGAATAGAATCATAGGTGATTATTCTTAATTTCTCCAGTTCCAGAAAAAAATCCTCAGCATCCTATTTATCAATAATTCATTGTATGTGATTAGTGGGTTATCTCACACTGCAATCTTTAATATCTCACTGCTGCTAATACCAGAAAGGCTGTACAAAATGCAGCAACTACTACAGTGGATAGGCTGCAAATGATGTCAAACTTCTGCAGCTCCCAAATACATGAAGTATATTTAGTTGTCTAAGAAGACACAGATGTAAAGTCACTCTTGATTGCTGTTGGTTAAATATAAAGCAATTTCACTGAAGCCTTTCATTTATGATGCCGTAACACAACATGAGCTATGATCTCTAAACTAGTAAAATTAAATTGTTCATCTGAAAAAATGTTGCCAAGCCTTGCATGGAAAACATTGCAAAATCAATATTCTTGGTAACATTACTGCCACTTAACAAATCATACCTGGGCCTCATACAAAACATCTCTAAATAGGGTAACATATAACTTTTATGTCAGAAAATGTGTAATACACACCAATTGCAAAACCAGAACAGTTACTGGTAAATTTAAATGTGTATATAATTCCATCGTTACCGTTTTCTCTTTTAAATATTTCAATGTTGTTTGGGCTCAAAGACCTGAAATTTCAATGTTTTGACTCAATGTTTTTAATTTATTTTAAAGCACTGTATCAAGTACTATTTCTTTAGCTTTTATATACTACTTTTGCTCTACATCACAAACGTAATGGAAATTATTGAGCAACCAGGTAGTGGTATAGCACGGCACAGCCACAAAACATATAAATATGTACGCCTAGGGAGTTAGGCTGATCTCTGGATGCACAGATCAATAGCAGACATAACATCAGCAATAAACAGATGTAAGGTATAGGGAACAAGCTTAACTTTTTCAGTCTTGCTGTCATAGTGGCTAAACTTAAATCTGCATGCCAGCTTTACAACAGTGCTGGATGTCCACTCTGGTGTGTATGCAGCGGATGCTAACTGTGCTTAGTGGTGTTTAAAATGGTCCAGATTGTGGCAGAACAGAGAACTGGGGAACACAGCTTGGAAACAGCAAATGGGTCACTGCATATTTCCAGCTCCCCCTCTAGAGAATTTCCATTCGCCTGGCTGGCTGCCCTGCTGCCGCCTGCCCAGGAGCAAAAGAGACAGGAGGGCATTGCAAAAGGTGGAGAGAGCTTCAACCCCTGCTCCCATGAGCCTACTCCTTAGGCAAAAAGAGGAGAGAGATGAAACAGAAAGCATCTAGCAAAACAACTTAACTCTTTCCTAGCTGCACCGTGTGAAGGAGGATGGTAAGGACAGAGAAGAAAGCAGGAGGAGCAGCCAGGACTGCAGCTGGTGCTGAAGGACTGGGTGAAGGGAGCAGACTGGTGGGGACATGGGGAAAATACAGTTGTGTGATGGCAAGCTATCTAAATGCAGTAATGGGACGGATCGTCCTTATACATATTTTTCAGGCTACCTTAAACACTGAGTTATCTACTTTAAACATACACCCAGTTTTTCTACCCTGCTCCTCCCTCCTCCTGTGTTCTTCCTTAATCACTAAATAGATATTCCCATTAGGAGCTGTGGAAAGCAGGTTGTTGTCAAGGTAGCTGAATATCTTCTTCTCCCTGTGTGGAATTTTAAGTTTTATATTCAGTTTCTTCTACTTTTCCTCTGGCTTCTGTGCAACGTTCCACTTAATCTGATTTTCTGTTTTAGCAATTTTTATTACTGTTATATTTTACATCAGAGCTCTTATTTATGACTCAGTCATCATAGTCATGGTTAAATACTGGTAGTCCTCACCATATTTATGCAAGAAGGGAATCAGGAACTTGCTATTCAGGAATCCCAATAAAAATATGATGGATTGAATTATGCCCTGATTAGTTAAAATTATATGCCTGTCAACAAGCAGAAAGTCTGTCTCAGCATTCAGAATACAGAAGACTATTGTGTTCTGGTAAATGAGGCAGATTGATGAAAAGCCTTTTAGACAGATGAGAGAAATCTCCAAATTCATACTTCAACTATTGCTCCTAATGGATCCCCCAAATACTTGAGTCTCTGGAAAATACTGGATGTTCTTTTATTTCTATTGCTGCAGAGTATGAGAATTTCTATCATTTTTAATAACATGGAAGAAAAATTAGATTGACAGACTATATTCACAGAGCCATAGAATATTAGAAATGTTAAGGCTGGAAAAGATCATGAAGTCCAGCCATCCACTCAATACCACCATATTCAGCATTAAACCATGTCTTCAAAGACATTCTTTTTTAACATTTTCAGGGCTGATGACTCTACCACTTCCCTGGGGAGTCAGTTCTAATGCTTTGAAACCCTTCCAGTGAAAAAGGTTTTCCCAATTTAAACCTCTCCTGGCACAACTTGAGGCTATTACCTCTTGTCCTATCCCTTGTTACCTGGGAGATGAGACCGACCCCCTCCTGGCTACACCCTCCTTGCAGATGATTAAATAGAGCAGTAAGGTCCCCCTGAGCCTCCTTTTCTCCAGGCTGAACACCCCCAGCTCCCTCAGCTGCCCCTCACAGCACTTGTGCTCCAGAGCCTTCCCCAGCTCCGCTGCCCTTCCCTGGACACGCTCCAGCCCCTCGATGTCTCTCTGGCACTGAGGGGCCCAGAACTGAGCACAGGATTGGAGCTGTGGCCTCAGCAGTGCTGGGTACAGGGGGACGGTCCCTGCCCTGCTCCTGCTGGCCACACCTGGCTAAGCCAGGCCAGGATGCCATCGGCCTTCTGGGCCACCTGGGCACACTCTGGACCATGCTCAGCTGCTGCTTGCCAGCACCCCCAGGTCTTTTTCTGCCAGGCAGTTTTCCAGCCACTGCCCCCAGCCTGTAGTGGTGCATGGAGTTGTTGTGACCCCAGTGCAGGACCTGGCACTTGGCATTGTGGAACTTCATACAATTGCCCTTCTATTCAGCCTGTCCAGATCCCTCTGCAGAGCCTTCCTGC
Organism: Melospiza georgiana; assembly: GCF_028018845.1. NCBI lineage: Eukaryota > Metazoa > Chordata > Aves > Passeriformes > Passerellidae > Melospiza > Melospiza georgiana. The sequence goes on from NC_080431.1 coordinate 66,693,111, forward strand.
CCTCCAGCAGATCAACACTCCCACCCAACTTGGTGTTGTCTGCTAACTTGCTGAGGGTGCAGTTGATTCTCTCATCCAGATAATTGATAAAGATATTAAACAGGGCTAGCCCAAATACTGAGGCCTGGGGAAAACCTCTAGTGACCACTAGCACTCCCTGGGTCCAATTTATTGGACCAATTTATTCCAAAAAACTCAGAAGACTAACCAGATATTTGTTATCTGTAATCTGAAGTCTTCGACTGGTGGACTGCACTTAGGTTCTTTTTACTAACATTTCTGTATGTGGTATACAGTATATATAAAATGAGTCTCAATGAACTAGCTTTAGAATTTTTCTCAAGACATTCTGCATTGTTCCAAAATTGTCGGAATACACATTATGTATATGTTGAGTAAAGTTGTAGTGAATACATAATTTGAATATTTAATATAGTACATGTAAGTTGATGTTTAATTTAGTTTCTGCTTGTCACACAAAGTAAAAATGCATTTATTTTATTTAGAGTGATTCCCTGCAAACCAGCTAAGTCAGCTGAAATCGGTCATTTATTTTTAAAGTAAATACGGTGCTCCTTCTGTCCCTGTTTATTCTTTATTTATATATACAGATATAATTATGTGCATGTGTGTGGATGAAACTGTAACTGCATTTTCCTCTGATTGTGAGCTTTAAAATTCTGCCATCTATATTTTGTTTCTGTGATGTCACTTCAGGGACATTTTATGATTTCAGTAAACATTGCCTTGAGGTTCTTGAAAATATACGGCCTCTTTAAAGCAAGATAGAACAGATGGAAACTTCATTGCTTAAACAAATGGCTACAATTTTCTTCAGGGCACAAAATAGTATCATGAACTTGACTGAGATCCTAGGAAGCTTCCAGAAGCTTTTAGTCTTTCTTTGTTGGCAAATTATAGAATTCACAAATTTTGTTCAATAAATGTTTTTTAAAAATCCCCATGTGTCTTTCCATTTTCTTGTTTTCTTTTTTTTTTTTCTGCTTTGAAGGAGAGAACCGGCATTCCTGATTCAGATGACCTTTTGGATTAAATTACTATGAGATAGATTTTGCATGACAACAATTTTCTTGTTAGCTGTAGAAATTACACTGCAGGTGCAACAACCTAGACTATTTTAAAAGACTTCACATTACTCAGTTACCAATTGTCACAATTTAATCTAGTAAAAAAAGTGCTGTGAAGAAGTGATATGAACTGCCAAATAAATTTTCTTTGTAGCATTTTTCATCCTTGAAAGAAGGCATAGAACTTATTCTTTCATAGCCTGCACCAGGCAGAAGCAGGACTATCATTTTCCCATAATACACATTAATGTAAATCTCAACACATCCTCTGAGTCAGGATCTTTATTGATCTCGGTTCAGAACATGCTTGTATCTTTGTGTGTGAGAGAGAATAATCCTAGTGCTTCTACAGCTGTTTTAATTTAAACTCCACTGATAAAACACATCTATAATAAGGTCTGCTGGAAGAGTTCCCAGCCCTGACAGTTATCTATAAATTAATGGGAATCATATACTTGTGCTTGTTTGGAAAATATGTATGACAGCCTAAAGCAGATAACAGAAGTCGCATCTCCTGGAGGATGCTTGCAACAAAGGTAAGCTCTTGTTACAAGTTTCTAGTTCTGGCAACACAGTCATGATGTTAATACAGTCAATAATAAAGTTTGAAGTTTAGTTAGAAAAACAAGCTCAATATGTTTCTGTGAATCAAGCATAATTAGACAAATTATCTATGGCCCAGTCTCTAAGTTGCTCTTTATGATACTGTAAGTATTAACTTGATTTTGGCAGAAGTCCAGACTGGATTTCTTTGAACCCTCAAAATATTTGCTAGAGGTCCATACATTTCATGTTCTCTTCACATTGCTTCAGCACCTGCAAGTTAGTAGAAACAGATGAATCCTTAGCATCACAGAGAGCAGATTTCCCAGGTGAGACACACCAAAGGTTTTTACCTCCATTAGTAAGTTTTGAGGGTGGGCAGTGTGACATGGCAGGTATATGTATCACCTCTGTTTGTATCCTGCAGGCTCATAGAATTGACAAGACAAGACATGACATTGAAAGCCAAGACAACTACGCTTTGCTTCAGCTGTGCTTATAAACCAGGACCAAAGTGTGGAGTGAAAACTGAACAAGGTCATAATGACCGCAAGTGTTTACACAGAAGACAACAGGAAAGCACAAAGGGAATATGAAGTAGCCATGGGACAGTGCTGGTGAATGTGGTGGGAAGTCGTCATAATATGGTTACAGTCTAGTCAAATATGTGAGTTTTGTTAGCATCTCTACAGGATTTTTGTGAGGAACTGGAAAAAAGATAGTGAGGCAGCTTTGTTTAAAGGAATTTGCTTAAAAGCATGAAAGGAAAAGTTGGAGGAAAATATGTGTAAGGTTGGTTGGAAATTAACCAGTGCATGAGAGAATGGTGGCATAAACTGATTGAGAATGACAATGTGCCCTCCCAAAACCCTTAGAATTAGGGAGAAAATATTGTGTGAAAAACTTTGAATGTGAGGATAAGCTAAATAGGCTTAATGCAGTAGCTGTTGCCAGTGGAAAGGCTATCCTGCCAAGTATCAGGCTATCACTGCAATGGCATTCTGCATCAATAGCAGAATTCACTTATTTAGGGCAAGAGAAAAGAATATTGTAAGAACTGAGTCATAGAATCAGGTTAGTCTAGATAAACTTAGCTATGAAGATGAGGCTTTACCCAGAATTTCATAAAATAAATGAGCATGCACACCGAAGACCTCAACTTTGAGTCCAGGTGACGGGCAGGTTGATGATTTCCACACTGATGAAGAAGACAGTTGTTAAAGATATGTTGGATAAAGAAAAATTAATAGGAGTTTAGCCATTTTTGAGATTTAGGCTTTGACTACTCTCCCTGTCAGATGTGGGAACAGCGCTGAGATTTTTACTTCAGTAGATTTGTGCTTATTTATATTAGGGGATTATCTGGCTCATTAAGATAAAAATTGGATAGTGTTAATCTTTCCTTTGAAGTGCCTACATGTAAGTTCTGTACCCCACGAACAGCAGTTCAATCCAACCAAAACACATTGAAATACATTAATATACACACACTTGTTTGTATAATAATTGAGATATTAGGCTCTGCTATGCAGAGCACCTTTAACAGTATCTCTGAGTATTCCTTTAAATTGCCCTATAGTAACAATTTTCATTAGCAGTTAATTTGATGTTTTCTTTAACTCAGAGGGGACCTGATTCCAATCTTAGTTCATGTAGCAGCTTATTAAACAATCCTGAGTATTGTGTCTCTGTTTTTTGCCTCAGTTTCTCTTAGTGTGTATGAAGAGAATAGCAGTGCTGACTGCACTTGTCAAACATTCTGAGAATAGCTGAGAAGCACTATGTAAGATGTGGGCTCATCATTAGCAGCTTATTCACACATCAGAGTTGCATCTCCACATGAGGGGAAATGTCATAGCAGATGAGTTTGTTTCTAATCTATTTAAAAATCTTATAATAAAGTACATAAAAGATAGTTTGTATTGCAGTTTAGACACTTTAAAAAAAGCAATAAAAAAGAGAAGTCTTATTCTAGCTCATGTACTTCTTTCTTGAAATGTAGCCAAGTCCGAACACTAAACCCTCTGGTTTAACAAGCCAATTCTCAGTTATTAAAAAAAATATTCAATGATCAAGTTATAGTAAAAAACTTTATTTACATTTTGAAATGTTACCATTTTTTCCTTCATCTTTTAAAAGTTCCCATTATCTCAACACCAGAATTCCCATTGCCTGTGTGCACAATTTCAAGTCAAGTGATTGACTTGAAAGCATTTTGGGGTTGTCTAGGTTGTATGATTGAGGCCTTATATAATAACATTTATCCCTGCAAAATCTAAACAAATTAATTGTTTTGACAAACAGACTGTTTCAAATGGTGTGCTGGAGAATATATAATAGTGGATGTTATATTCATTCTGTTTCAGTCTGCTGCCTGCATGAGAGAGAACACTGGAAGTTTAACCAGCAGACTCATGTGCGTAGGTGGTGATGACAGAAGGAATAGAAAGGTGGTAAAAAAAAAAACCAAACACGTTTTTTATTTTAAATAACAATTAAAATTTCAATTTTAGAGAATAATCACAATTGATTATACTGCCTATAATTTTGAAAATGGTAGATGTGTCTCAGAAAGAGTTATGGGGTTTATCCAGGAAGTGAATGAAGGGACAACTGAGTTGGTGGGTTTTTTTTCTATTGGAAAAAAAAGAAAAAAAAAAAAAACAAAAAAAAAAACCAAAAAAACCCCACTTCAGATACTGTACAGAGAGTGAAAAAGGTAGCACTATCAATCCCCAAGCTAACTTGTAATTTTCATTGTAGTTGTACAAAACCTTGTAAATAACAACCTTGTACAACAAAGTTGTACAACCTTCAGAGACTATTCCCTTATTACCTGCCATGTACTCCACGCTAACACAAAGTCTTCTTCACTGTGCAAATGTCCTCATTACCCCCCGAAACCATTCTCCTGCATAAGTATGACAAAAATAGAATTTTTACTCCTTAAGAACAGATTAGTTAGGAAAGCCAAAAGCCCACAATATCTCTACAGCATAGAATTGTACTCACAGCTATATCCTGCTATCCGTCATCCTGGGGAACACTTGCAAACACTTCTTATCCAAAGGCAACAGCAACAGTCACCCCATGGGCATTTCTGACTCTTCTCTTTTTATTAAGGCATTATGTTCTTGGGATACCTTAGGAGAAAGAAGCCAATGACACCTTCTCTGTGACAGCCAAGGGATAAGAATTCCTTCATTCTTTATGAAATGTGACTAATTTCGGCCCCTTCTTGTCTTCCACTGTGGCACACAAAATTTTGGAAGCACAACGCTGTGCTTTGCCAGAGCAAAGAATGGAGGCATGTTTGGGGCCTCTCTTTAGAGCAACCATCACTTTTCCTCAGGGACAGGGAATGAGTAGGAACCTTCCAGTGTTTATCTTGTTATTAAGTACTGATCAGTGTTTTTTCTTTAAAGTATTAGAAAATGTGAATATAATGTTTTTTATTTCATGTTGCATTTGTAATAATCCCGTGCATTATTCATCAGTCAGTAAAGAGCTCAAGTTCATCAAAGAAGGAAGTAAATAATAACAACTAGTCCGTTCAGTGTTATTTAATAATAGCAAATCTACTCCAGGAAGTCAGGAGTAATCAGCATTTAATGTATTATACAGCAGCTGAGAAAAACTGATTTATAAACTCAGATGCCAGGCAACAATCTAATAGTGATGTCATGTTGTAGAAAGCTGTAGTAATTTTGCATATGACCGCACTGATCTTTATAGTCATTTTTACAGTCATGGATGGGCAGGCCACTACCTACTACGTCATCCATCCAGAGTGATTAGGTCTTCAGTGGCACTGCTGGCATCTTTCCTGGCTGCTGGAAGATAGCATATGAGTGATGCAAAACAGCTTCTGAGGAGCCACAAAATGTCATTTGGCATTATTTCCTGGTTAGGTGGACTGCAAAAGCCATGAGCATCTCTCTGGGAGTTCCTTATCAGAAAGCCAGGCCAGGGACAGTCAGGGTGAACATGACAGCTGGGCACATGAACAGATGTTTAGAAGGTTCTCCTGTGGCTGACCAGCATGAGCAATTGGCAAACTTGAGGCTGTTTCTACAAAGCAATGTGAATGTGTTTTACTTCTGAAGGTGGTATTACAAGAAACTAATGAGGGACTACAGTGCCATTTTTAATGACTAAAAATAGGTAAGCGTCTCTTAGTCTGTGGAGACAGAACATACAGAAAGACACTGCAGTCATTGCAACGTGACTCATTTGTGTCAATAAGGAAAAGAATAACATACTTTTCAGGCAAATCAAGATTATTGCTGCTATGCTCAAACAGAAACAAACCTTTGTAGTGTTTATTTCAGAAAGAAGGAAGATTCCTGCTTTCTGATGCATCATTAGGAAAATGTTGGATTTGTTGGAGATCTATCAGCCTAAATAGCCAATGACATCTTTCATTGTGACTGTTTTGCAAAGATCTCATTGGCTGTTTCACCAAAGTTTTTTGATACCTTCGGTTGTTTCTTGTTAATGGTGCTTTTTGCTCCAGTTCAAGATCATTTTTACCCCACTGAAATACCTGTGCTGAATTCCATGCTGTCTAAGAGAGCAGGGTGTGGTATCTTAGCAGGAATTTGAGAGAGCTCATTTCCATTCCTACATCTGCCAATACCAGCTTTATGAAGCAAATCACCAGCTCCCAAATTCCCTCACATATTCAGACTTAAAGGGAAAGTTTACATGAGATATAGTGCTTTTCTCTCTCTAGTATTTGCAAGCATTATGCCTACTATTAATATAACATAATTTGAGATAGGGTTAAAGGTTGCTTTCTCTCAACATCCTCATTTTTTCCATGCCAGTCAAGAGACATTATATACTTTCAAATTCCCCAGTTTTCTGTGAATGATTTCTTTTGTGAGAATATGCCTATTATCTATCAAGAGATCAGTTGCTCCCTCATGTGGGGATCTGTTAATACCATGTATAGTTCATATAAACCTTTGTTTACATACCATGAGTAAAATCAAGAGTTTACAAGCTGAGGATCTATTTTAAATGCAAATCTGTGAGTAACTGGGTCTCATAAATGTTATTGCTCATTCCCCTCAAGTGAGCCACCCTGATCCACAGCAGAACAGATGCTTTGCAGTACTGATAGGTCTGGGAAGTCTGAAAACCAAGAAGTAACCTTAGTGTTACTGCCGCTGCATACTGTATTTGGGATCACAGTGTGGCTATTCTTGCTGCGTTTACAAATGGATGTTTCCTGTAGATGTGGCACTGAATTGTGGCTGTCACAATAAAAGTTCCTGGTCTCATTGTTCAACTCCATGTGCATATCTGATAATGAACAATAACTGGTATAATTTTGTTGCATTCTGGATTTCTTACTGCAGTATATATGCAAGAGATTGTCAGATTTCAAAGGAAAAAAATTCCATTACTGTAAAACTTGCTCAAAACTATAACAGCGTGTCTAGTGAGAAGTTAGGATAAAACAGCTGGTATGACGGGCCAGGGATGAGTATAATTTAGCTGTTATTTCAGACTAGTGTTGCCCTGGGACCACCATATCAACTTCTTCCTCCCAGAGGCACCTCTGATTGCTAGCACTGATCCACCCTGCATCATACTCCTGCATCCTAAGCACGAAAAAATTGGCTAATTCTGCCTTTGCTGATGTCTCAGAAGATTTATCCTATCATAGAATCATAGAATGTTTTGGGTTGGAAGGGACCTTAAAGATCCTGTCATTCTAACTCCCTGCCATGGGCAGGGATGCCATCCACTAGACCAGGCTGCTCAAAGCCCTGTCAGCCTGTTCTGAACACTTCCAGGAATGAGGCATCTACAATTTCTCTGGGCAGCCTGTGGCAGTGCTTCACCACCCTCACAGCAGAGAATTTTTCAATAATATCTAATTTAAACCATTTCAGTTTAAAGCCATTCACAAATTTCCTATTACTACATACCCTTGTAAAAAGACCCTCTCTAGCTCTTTCTTATCCACCACTGCTGTGGCCCCATCATAAAACATCAAATTTTTTGGGCACAATTTCCCTTTAGTAAAGTCATGTTGTTTGTCACCAATAACTTTGTTATTTTCCATGTGCCTTTGAATAGTTTTCAGTAGCATGTGCTCCATGATCTTTTCCTTCTTTAAAAATGGGGAGTATGTTTCCGTATTTCCAGTTTGTGGGAACTTCATTGCCACAATTTCTCAAATATGAGGAAGAGTAGCTTAGGCACTTGATATGCCAGTCCCTACAGGACCCACTGATAAATTTCATCATGTTAATGGACTCATGCACCTTTAATTTCTTTAGAAGGTTCCTCTTCTCCCATTTCAAAAGGTCTGGCTTCAGTCTTGCCTAATGGGGCAAAACTTTTGCTTTGCTTCAACATAGGCAATATGAGTGATTTCAAGAATAATTTTAAAAGTCCATTTACATTTTTGCTTTTTACTCCTTTCAAATGTCTTTAGATTTGGATTTTTATTTTAGTCACTAGGTAGATCTCCAGTTTGTAGACTCAGTCCCTCTGGGGTTTTACTTTTCTATAAGTGGTATTTATTTACAGAATATTAGAGAAAAAACTAATGAAGGTGTTTTATGCACAGCTTCATCCCATTGTTTTAATAAGGCAAGTCTGGTGAGAGATTAGATAAGAAAACCTTGAGTATTGAGGTGAACTCCCATGAGTATAGAAAACATACAAAAAATTGGCTTATAGTTAAGGTTATTGAGAGGAGACTATGTCCTATACAAGGATATATTTGATAGAGCTGTATTTCTATACATCTCAGTGTCTTGTATGCACTGGCATGCAATCAGTAACTTATATATGCTGGTAAATTATATGTACTATTTTACATTTAAAAACATAGAGTGAACTAGAGATTTTGGTTATATTAAATAACCCTGATTCTGCTATTTTCCAATGTTATAAAAAAAGAAAAAATAAATTCAGATCTTTACTTTTTCCACCTGGCAAGATATGTAACATTGACATGCTGCATGGGACATTTCAGCTTTATTTATATGATGGACAGCTTGTATGAAAATTTCTCTCATAGATTGAATCTGAACATTTTATTGCTCAAGTAGGAAGGAAAAAACTCAGAATGACCTTTGAGTATCATATCTTCTTTTAAAGTCAGATTGATGGCTTCCCTTCTTTTCTCTCTCCTGTGCCTTTTTCTCAATAATGCATAAAAGCCTGGAATAAAATCTCCAGTGTGTAGTGCATAACTAATTTTATTTTTTTTACTCCAAACCCTGGCAATTCAAAGCCAAGTAAACACCAGCAGGCTGCATTCACTTACACTATGCATGTTGATGCTAATTGCAGTTCCCTAAACATTTTACATTGTTTGCACAAAATAGCATTGCTCTGCCTTCAAACAGTCAGTTCAGTGACAGCTGGAATGAGTTTATCTCATACTGCTTAGTGTCAGGTGCATTCTTACAGCTTTCCTGTCTCCTTTTGAGGGCTAATTAAGGCATTCTTCTCTCTTGTTTAACACTTACATTTAAACAGCTGCATCTCATTTGGATATAATGCAAAGATGGGCACCTGGCTTTATTTCCCTGAGATAATTCAGGGAGCTTTTTTTTGCTCTCCCTCCTCCTCCAAAATGGTTATTTTTGTGCTTATGTAGGGAAACGAACTGAAGTGGCTGTAAATGGAAAGAGCTGCTCTTCATTCACAAACAGGGCGCATCTTCCCAGGATCCTTCACAGCTAGTCTCTGTAGGATTCTTGGGATGAGAGCAGAATGCAAAGCAGAGTCCTTGAGCCTTTCATCAGCCTGCTGCCTTTGTCAGGCTCTGGTCACCTCAGGGGCTTCTTCCTTGTTACAGTCCTTTTTGCATCTTGGGTTCTTTGGTTGTTTCTTCCCATGTGAACACAGAGTTTGCAGGAAAAGGGAAAAAAGGAACAAGTTCAAAACATTATCCCAGCAGAAAAACATGGCAAAAGTAACCATAGCAGTTCCACAAAACCTCTTGTTCTATGTTAGCAGAGGTCCACACGCAGGCCCAAGTTCTCCAAGGAGCACACCAACATACAGAGAAGTGGCCTGGACTGCAGCCCAGCCTTCAGGCATTAAGAATTTTGACAGATTCAGCAGCACCTTGCACAACAATCTTGGTGCAAGGTACAAGCCTGTAAGATGTAGCGCCTTTTGTGGTTCTCTCCATATCTGCAGGTCTCCATCTTCGATGAGGTGACTTCTTAAGATTATGAAAAAAAGAAAGAAAAATGTTTCCAAGAAGTTATGGAAGAGAATGGCAAAGATCTAGCTCCATAAATCTCTGTGGGACTAACCATCATCTTTGCTCAACTTTTTATGAATTTTTCTTGTCAGTAAAATATTACTAGGGACATTATATATTAATTCTGTGCTTTAAGAAATAGAGTACTAGGCTGCAATAATACAGATAATAATAGTAGTATATATACACACATGAGAGAACTAATGAAACAGAAAACTAGACTGTAATCAGAAGTTTAAGGGCAATATGATTATTGATACAAGTTAATGATGTCATGTTCTTATTTCTATGCAATTGATCTTCATTTCTCAAAAGGAGCAGGGCAGGAAAAGCCTTCACTCCTTGGGAAACAGTCTGATGGGAAGCAGAGGAACACAGGAGATGTGTCACTCCTGTGCTGCTAGGGGCCAGCAGGACGGCAGTGCTGAGGCTTGCCCACCTGGGCACCTGGGACAACTGAGGGCATCAACAGGCTGGGACTCCAGCTGTATAGGACTGCACACAGAGGGGACTTTTCAGATTACTTAATTTTGAAGCTATAGCAAGTATCAGCAGGTGTAAATTGTATTTTTTCCCAAAGGGTTTGTAACTGGGCAGGTTATTGAAAATTACAAATGGCACATCTGATTTGGAGGCTAGAGACCTCCAATGAAATTTTCAAGCTTGTATATGAAATTATGGGACACTAGAGCACCAAAATATGAAGAGTAGCCAGGAAACATTCATCCGATTACATATAAATGTCTTTATCTGACCTTACAGTCACTGAACATTCAAAGTACTAAAGATAGAGAGAGGCATGTCTACAACAGACTTCTGAAGTAGTACATGCATTCATTGTAAATTTGTCCTAGGAGAATTATCTCACATACAAAACTCTAAAGGATAGATATCTGAAATAAGGTGAAATTGATATCAAAATTCTACTTGAGCAGCCTCCTTTCCAACCTCCTACTTAAAAACACCCAATGGATATTTACTAAACCACTCTGTGCAGAGCAATGTGAGTCCTGAATATAAAACATTACTGGAGCATTGCATATGGAATGCACCAAGCAATCCTGAGAAGACAAGATGCTTCTTACAACATAGAATTTTATTATTCATTTTTTCACCTAAAAAAATCAACCTTTTATGTTACAGCAGAAGTACACTGTCTCTGAGGAACAGGACTGCACTGAAGACAGATTGTTGCTTCTCATAACCCATTTCTGCATACATAAGTTTTCTGTTCCTCAAATACATTAATGATATAGCCACAGGGGAACTATCTACACTGATCGCTGTGTAAAAACTGAAGCTTTTTAAACAGTCTATCCTTGCACAAAGGCTTACTATCAACTTGGACAGTAGTGCAAGGTTTGGAACAAGGACCTGGGTTTATTGCCAGATTTTATCATGAGAAAAAATGAAGACTAGATGAGTTGGTTGTCATTTTGTTCTTGTTTTAATAGAATATTTTTCCACTGGAAGAGTCAGCTCCTTCAAAACCTAAACTTGCCTCAGGAACTTATTGATTTTTACAAATAAGTATCAAAAGGCAGTCCTTAAATCTCTCCATTTAATTCAAGTGATGTTAAAGTGCTTCATGGAGACTAGATGAATAATTTCATTGAATTTGAGTAATTGCATTCAATGAAGTATTTTACTTGGGTTATAATTTTTTTTTTCAGTTTAAATTCTAGATTACAGCTTTACATTTAAAGGTTGTGCTTTACATTTTCCTCTATCCAGCCTGGTTGATATCTTTCACTGTAAGTCCTTTTTTCGCTATTAATAATGGCTCCCGACCTTTTCTCTTTTTATAAAAGTTCAACCTGCATTAAGGATAAAGATGGGAAAAATAATACATGATAATATGTGATCCATGTTAAAAGATCATGTGGTGTTTTCTTTGAGCCACAATAAGCCATTCTATGGGGCAAGAGATTACATTCCAGTGAAATTTTAACCAAAAAGAACTTTTTCAAATTTGTTTTTCGCATACACTAAAAGACACACTCTTGAATCTATTTCACCTCCTGATGTTGTCTGAGCCATACATCACTTCTGCACCCAGCACAGTTGTCCATTCCTCCCACCAGTACAGGGCACAAGGATGTTGGTGCTATGATATGACCAGAGATCAGATGAGCACGTGCATACCAGAAGGAAACTGGCACTGAGTATGAGAGGCATTTTGTCCTTTCTGGGAAGGTCTCTCAGGCAGCAGAGTTCTTCAGGTGAAGAAGCTGGCTTTAAGAATACAGAAAAGCAAAAGCAAGATGGGTAAGAATGTAGAAAGTGGGAGGATATTCAAGCGTAAAAAGAAACACAGATCTGGGCAGAAAAGAAACTACTTTTAAGCATTACAGGAGAGGAAATTGGTCAGAGGCAGGAAGAATAAATATTGGATATGCAAACTGGGACTAAAAACACTGGAGTGATTCTATGACTAACAGCTGATGAAGGTAGCAGGATACATATGTGGTAGAGAGAAACTAAGCTAAAATCTCTGGCAGCTCATGCCCTCTGATAAAACACATGGGCAAATGGTCAGAGTGTGCCAGGAGGTCAATAAAGTCACAAAGAAACAAGGGAGAAGATGAAGTGAGTGTGATGCAGTAAAACAAATATAGGTCTTGGGCTGTGTGCAGGGAAGAAGACATTAATGTCAGTAAAACACTGACAAGAGCAGTCTGAGAGGAACATGAAGGTTTCTTGAGTCAGGAGACCTATGCAAAAAGGTGGTTCCAGAGAAAATGGCTTTCAGGAACCAAAAAAACCAAACCAAACCAAGCCAAACAAAAAAAAAAAAGTGACACTATTTTACTGAAAGATAAAGAGAAGATAAATAAGAAAGTGCAAAATAGAGACATGGAAACTAATGAGAAGCATTCAGGTGGCGAATTGAGCGCTGCTCTGTACTTTCTTCATTACTTCCCTCTAACAAGGGGACATTTAGGGAAAGGCTGAAGATGAAAAAACTAGTAAAAGGAAGTATATTTTCCCTGCTTGGGTTCTAGAACACCTGCTCATGAGGCAGTAACACAGCCAGGAGCTCAGCATGACTGAAAAAGGGATGGAACATTTGCATGGATGAAGCCATGCAAAGTTACAGGCTTATAAACTGTAAACAAATAAAAAAAATTGGAAAGGGTAGAAGCCTCCTGCCTCTGGTAGTTTCCCAGCTTTTATCAAAAAATATAAGAAGGATGCTTCTTTCTTAGGGGCAGTTTTTTGAGATTTCCAGTCTCATAAAACTCAAGAAAAGTTTATCATATAATAACAATAAAATACTCTGATGCTGGTGATTCTCTATTGTCAGTAATTATGTGCTCTTTCAGCTGGCTGTCGGTCACGCGCACATTTCTGGCTATGTCTGGGCAATCCCCATGATGTGCCAGTCACTGACTGATAACTCTTGTCTAGATGTGTGCTCACAAAGTCAACTACCCCTGGTCACTCTTGCTGGGGAGGGCCTTTAACAACACACCATTGGAGCCTGGCTTGTACTCAAAGGCAGAACTGCTATTGTTAGCACTCTGGAACAGGTGTCAGTCATGCCTTAGTTGCAAATCTGATCTCTCTCACTTAAATTAGGATGGGTGATCCCATGCTGGGGGCAGATGGTTGCACAGCCATCCACTGCAAGGAGTGCCTCTGTCTTACTCTGGGGAAGGCTTAACACCTCTGCAGGCAGCACCTGGGCCCAGCAGGTTCCCCCTTGGTATCCATATCTCAACATATGGCCACATTCACACTAGGGATAGATAGGTGAGGACTACCAAAGGAAAGCATTACTGTAGATACCCCAGCCTTTAAAAGTCTGAACTTTCCATGGGCTCAGATTCAGCAAAGAACCAAGTCATGTGAGCTCTAGGAACTGTATATCCTCAGGTATGTTATTAAATCAATGTCTTTCATTCCAGCTCTCCCATCTCTATTTCTAGCTGCTACTTGCAAACCATAATGAAATAAGAATATTCCTTGCTGCTAAAAACAAGCCATTCAGTGCTTCAAAATGATATATGAGCTCCTCAGTGTGTGTGCCAGTACAGGATCTTCTGTTGAGTTAGAAACAGTACATTCCATCCAAGTCCCAGAGGGGTGCCTATTTTGGTGTTTCAATTTAAAGGAAGAGTGAGATTTTGAAACAAATTGCCTATTGTCTCTTTTTGTTGTGCTTTGATTTGCGCCACAAAAAATGGTCTCGGAGCAAATGACCTGGATTTCTCTGGATGGAACTAAAGGAAGATGTGCTCCTGGGAGTGTACTTAATGCACTCCAGCTGTAAAGGACACTCAGGTCATGAGACCAGTTGAGTCCTAATAGAAACCCACTGAAATGTGCATATCACAGATGTCAGACCCTAAACATCAACATTACTTCTGCAGATCTTACTTGTCCACATAACTTAATAATACAGACATAGCAAAAGTCACAAAATGACCCAGACAAGTGTAAGAGAAATGACTGCATAAAAACTATTGTCCTGTTGCTCTTCCAGATTCAATATGCAGACAAAATTACCATATACTGATGATCTACTTTTCCTCAGAGGTACCAAGGCATTTATCAACATGATATCTTAGCAATGTAAAAGACAAAAAATGTTGTGAGCACCATTTTAAGGCTCTAGTTTTTCTATTTCTCTTTTCCCATCATTTTTCCCCCTCTCCATCTTTTTAAAGTTTTTAACTTACAGACACCTGCAATTATGATTTTTATAGCACTCCCTTAGCAGGTATATGCTTAACTACTAAAAAGGATTCTCAATTTAGGTACAGTGCTTGGGGGCTGCAAAGCATTATGTGACTGCTAAGTATTATTAAGATGAAGAGAAGGAATATTAATGAGGAAGGCATTCTGCTCTGAGATGAAAGGGGCTGTATTAGCTTTTCATACAAAACCTTGTCGGGAAATCCTGTTTTTGCGAACATCACAAGCTCCTGATAATTTGTTTGTGTAATGCCATCAGAACCAAACACCTTCCCTGTTCATCTTTAAATGATTAAGCAGGTTACAACAAGATGCTGAGGTAGATGGATGACAAAGTACTTCATAAGACAAACAGAACAGGAAGTACTGATTCCCTGGAAAAATAAAGAGGAGAGGCTTGACTTGACTTTATTGATGACACTTAGGATTATCATTGAAGTTTTGAAATTTTTCTTTAATTTACTATTTCTTCAGGTTTTACTTTATTAAGAACAAATTTTAATATTCTTGCTTGCAAACACAATTATTTCAAAAGATTTAAAATTTACCAGGACATAAAAACCAAATCAAGTTAAAAAACCCCCAAACATTTCCTTTAAAACTTTGTGACAACCACTCAAAGATATTTTGGACCAAACTGCTTGTGAAAAACACTGTGCAGTCAGAAGGCAAAAGGAAAATCATTTGAATTAACTACTTACCTTCTGATTTATCTTTGGAATTCTATAAATCAAAGCTCTGCTGTAGCTCAGCGCTCAGCCACTTCTCACTAGCTTTACAAAGGTACAGCTGGGCACTAGCAGATCAGAACCAGACCCATAGGGCACTCTTTCAGTTTGACCCTAATATTCTCACTGGCACTATGGAACATGGCATAGACTGAAAATGTCAGGGAGGACCAGAGATGGGCTGCACTGTACTTTTAAATAACACCTTTTCTTCATTGAAAGAAGAATACTTCAGAACATATGAATATGTTCCTAAAATATGTCAATATTTAGAAATAACACCACAATATTAAACAGAAGTAAAGCATTTTCCAGATATATCTGCAAATAGAGTTTATTATTCATAAGTTACCCAATATGCAAACATTCTTATTCAGCAGGGAATACACCACATGGAGATTTTATTCCCAAGTACATTCATGTAGGCAAAAATTTATTGAAAAAAGGATGGAAGTCTCTGAAAGCAGAAAATAGCAGTGTCTAAATTTAATGATGACTCCATTTCAACTCAGTGGTACTGGTCTGGAAAAAAGAATCCATATAAATTTTCTCCATAAAGACCAACGTTAATTGAAATGTTGAGTGGAGGTGGAGAGAAGAATATAGTCACAGGTTATAGGGCCAGAAAAGGCTTTTTTCACACAGTCCTACAGTGCCTCAAGATTTTCCAAAGGTAGTCTTGTGTTGTACCTTTGATTTCCAATATTCTCTTATCCTTAACGCTAAAAATGGATTAAATAATCTCACTCTGAACTGATCTGACTCCAAGGGAAACATTTAAATTCTGTTATCAAGTTGCTCTTAAAATTTCTCTCAGTTTGGCTGAATGGGGTGAGTGTATTATGACTCTGACTGTAAAAAGAGCCTCACTGGAATCACACTGTAGGTCCTTCAGGGAGCCCCTAACTCGCTGCATCCTCTTGCAGTTCTTGGCCACAAAATGGCCCCTGGGCTCCCGTTCCTCATTTCTTCCCTACAGAGCTGCATTACCAGATCTGCACTCCTCTCAGTCATGCTTTCTCCATGCACGTTAACTCCCTCAGCCACAACTGACTGCTCCTTACTCAGCTGACTCTTTCCAGGCTGCTGCTTTCCACAGCACAGTCTTCCCACACTGCCAGCGCAGTCTGTGCTGCTTACAGATGTGTGATCTAGTGCTAAACCCTTACAAGTTTTCAAAACTAATAAAACTTTCCTAGAAAATGTTTTTATATCATCTTCTAGAAGATATCTCTGGGAATATTTAATGGGTGTTATTTTTAAAAAAGAAATTTGATTTTCTTTTCCTGAAAAACATTACGTGTGATCTCTGATCTAAAACTTTTTATTGTTATATTGTAGAAATGAACTTGAAAGTAAGTAATTTGTGGTAATGTCCTACTAATGCTGCCAAGATCTATATCCTTAAGCAAATACAGGTTTCATTCCAGACCCTACTTTGGGATTTCAGACAGTCATGAGTCGGATTTTTCATACTGCTAACACCCAGGCTGCTCCAGTGGCTCAAACCTTGGACACAGCTATGCAGCCCAAGGACCAAGTCATGAAGTTTACATTTCTCAACTGGACCAGTGCTATACCATTCTCTCCAATCCATCTGACAGGCACCCTACCTGCCATAATGCTGGTATGAGCTTTGTATCATTGTTGATATGCTTTTCCAAGAGAAAAATAGTCTTGCTACACAGCATAGCTTCTGATTATTCAGGCTTGATAAAACTCAATATTGTGTACCACAAATGGCTGCTTCTGGCAGCTGCTGCTATCAGTTCTTAAAAGTGCTGAAATTAGATGGGAAAATAGGCAATAGGAGAAAACAGTTTCTCTCACCCACATTAACACAGCAATGTATTATAGCAGCGGGAAGTTCTTTTTTGCCTAACAAATGGTCAGAAAAAAATACAGAAGAAATATTAGCAATTTTCTTTGAGCATTAATTGAATTGATCTAGTTCTGATTACGACAATCTGAAAACAGCTTCTCCAAAGTACAGAGGATCTAATTATTCCCAGAAGAAATGTCCTGTAAATCTGAGCTATAGTAAGTATGTGAATGGACTAAATATTCTTGCAGTTCATAACCCTGTAGGTATCTCTCTTCTTACATGGCAGAAAAGCAAACAGAAACATTAGAGGCACAAGCAGAAAAAACAGCTCAAAAAAAGGGCTGTATCAAGCAGAAAAATGTACACCTTGTAGCCCCATGAGCTTCTCTTTAAACTCTAAAAATGTTTGAGGATTTCAGAGCATCATAAGGGGTCAGAACAAGGACACCAGGGCACCTCACAAAGAACAGCTTCAGCAAAGAACAGATTGTTAAAAAAGGGGTTCCAGGTTATCTCCTGCTTGACAAAGACAAGACTGTTTTGTAAAGGCAGCATCTAATGCCATGTGGCTGAGGATAAAAGAACAGCAAGAGTCATTACCACAAGTAGCAAGTCATCAGCTTTCTCAATATGCATGCCCAATCCTTTAATCATTTACCATGCACATGCATCTTGATGGGAATTCTGCCAAAGTATAACTGTTAGATTAACTGCTACAAAATCTTGAAAAATTAGAGCAAATGGTCTGTGCAGGAAGGGTAATGCACAAAAAATATCAATATCTTTTCCATTGGCAGCTGAGCCAAAAAAACCATGAGAAGAAAACAATAGGAAAGCCATTTGGTCATACCATTTACTTCATTAATATGCTCCCTTTTTGCATGGAGAATTTTCTGAGATGCTCCTACCATGTTACCTGCTAAAAGAAACCCAACCTAAATATCCTGGTCACAATATCAGGTCTGAAAAGGAGCAGTTTCATGAACTTGTCAGAATTTGATTAGGCAGACAGAATGATCTTTATTTCATGGTTTAATAGAATGCTACTGATATTGCGTCTGTGGTAGAGCTTATGTAAACCACCATGGCATTTCTGAATTCATTCACACAGAATGTAGTGCAGGAGTGACTACCATTGCTCACAAACCTCATTTCAAAGCCTGAAGTGTCTGGGATATACACACCTCTCCAAGGCCTTAAAGGAAGAGACAACAAGAGTAGCATTTGATAAGTGAACAATGACAATAGATTCCCAAACTCTTTGTTGCAGAATACGAACTGGCTGAACACTGAGCTGAGATCCCATCAGCATCCACCTCATCACATCTTCTAGCCTGCTACTTCCCATATTTGGAGATTCAGATTTCCTTCCATGTCAACAAGGCCCCAGACTGCTCCTAATGATGATAAAAATGATAAACAAAATTATAAGCAAAACAATATTACAGGAGCTTCCCCACTAAGCTTAAGACAAATTATACCAATACTTCAACTAATTACCTTCCCAAGGGACTAGGATCTCACAGAATCTATAAAAGGCCAAGAAGCAATTCTGCTTTGAGCATACTCATCTATGTTCTTGTATGCTAGATTACTCTGATCAACAGCAAATAGAACATTCCTGAGGCATGTGGAGGGAGAATCTAACCAAGACAGTCTATTTCTAGGCATCTGACCTTGTCTTATAACCACTGAACTAACAAAAAATTTTAGGGAGTAATTGCTAGAATTTAGGCAATTAGTATGGATCTAAAGTATTTCACTGCAGAGGCGGCCATTTCTCTCTCCTACCTTGACCTTGGCATAGTGCCCTGGAGCAGCACCTTGCCTTCCTCCCCTTATGCAATGATGGGCTGTTTTGAACCTGTCAAAGTCTCATTCTCACTTCCAAAAGAGTTAGAAGACGACATTAGGTGTGCCGACTGCTGATTGTCTTGGTAAGCTTGCAACACAGCTAGAGGCCAGTTTAGGTAATCTTTGCTCACAGCTGTGACTCCTCACAGCCTGCTCTCCCATGATCCAAAAATATCAGCCAAGCGTTTGCTTCAAGTTTAATAATTAACCTTAAAATAATCTACAGAATGGATCATTGGCTGAAGAAGGGGCATCAAATAATTTCACTCGGGGGATTTTGGTAGTTTGCTTTTCCATACAAAAGCAAAGTTTATAATAAATGCAATTCATACCGAGTTTGATGTGTTCCATTCATAACAGTGACTGGTGTGCTTTTATTTCAATCTATATACACCATAGAAGTCTCAATAAATGCATAAACTATAAAGAATTTCCTGTGCTGCAGCAAAGTGTCTAGTTAGTTCTGTAAATAGGGACTTGTGGCAGTGATGACAATTATTTCAACAGGATTTCCTCAAACAGTGAGAGTTTTCAGAACCATCTCTTATTGTAAACGCATGACTTCAGTTTGGCTACAACTGATGCCTTCCTACCCAATAATTCATAGGCTGATGGGAAGATAATTCTTTTTTCTTTGCCTCCCCAGAGGCCAAAGTATGGTCACATGAGTTATTTTAAAAACTTTTTAAAGAAACACTATATGCACACACTCTTTATTTGGGCATTAATTCAGTAGTATGATTGGTGCATGTTTTTCCATTTCTAAAGCTTTGGTTTTCATTCACCTCTGGGCTGTAGTCCCAGCCTTTCATAGGCTTCCAATAGGTAAGTTTAATTGGCTGAACTATATATCTGATGGATGCAAAACCAACGTGGTATAATTATCTCTCTAAACACCTTTTTGTGGATAAAGGCAATCAATTTTAAAGGAAAACAAAATATTTCTTCCTTTTTGGGTGTTTGTCTCATATATTGAATAAAAAAAGTTCAAATTAGTGATTTCTTACAAGTATATATCCATAAAATTGGTAAAAGAAATAAGTTACTTGTAATTTTTTTTTTCTGAAAACAGCACAAGTGGAATAAAAATCCTATTCAAAATGAGAAAAAAATAGAGTACTGAAACAGGTAGCCCAGATTTCATTCTTTTTGCATTGAAAAGAAAAAGCCAACTCATCCAGAAGGAATAGGAAGAGAAGAGAGGATTGGAGAGGCAGACCCTTGTGATTTGTGCCATTGTAAAAGAGATTCTGACGTGTCTGATCCACTTATAGCACCACACATTAAAGAAGACAAAGAATCCCTCCTGATATGTTGTTTCACCTCAAGAAAGTGGGAACCAAGCCTTCTGCAGAAAAATCTTACACCAGATCCTGGGCAGCAGAAAGAATCTGGGGCTACATTTGCTCACATCTCAGCTGGAAACAGCCCTCTGGGCTGGAGGGACTGAGCTGCTGTCACCTCTGATGGCCCAGGGACAGCAGTTTTCCCCCCAGACTTCTGGTCTTGAGCACTTGCCTCCTTCTCTTGGAGAAGTCTCCTTTGTTCAGAGGGAGTATTTTCAGTATTTTCTTAACATGTCCCCCTCATTCTGCCTTGCTTTCTCTTCTGCAAGCTCTGCAGCACAGGCGTGGGTGGGAGCACGGCCTCTGCCAGCAGCACCGAGGATGAGCAGTCCTGACTCCTTGCAAATAGGAATTCAAAGACAGCATCAAGGCCTAGCTCACAGCAGGAGACCTTTCTCACCCAAGAAGAGCACAAACGCCTTAGTTATGCACATATGGAATTCCTGCATGGGTTCAGCTTTTCTTCCTCTGCATCACTGAAAAAAATCCACTTTTTTCTAATATCATGCCCAGACAGTAATTGCCATTTGTTGTCCAGACAGATGTAGTCTCTCTAATTCTTAACTTTCTCAAGTTCTTCTTTCCGCAGTGCCAACATTAAAGATCAAAAGATTAGCTCAAATACGAAGAGTAGCATAAAGGGCAGATGAATTCCCAGAGGTACAAGGAGAGGCAGAGGGAAAAAGAAAGGAGGAATATCTTGGTTGATGGCAGCATGGTTGAAGTGTTTGTCTTTAAAGTGTTCAAAAGAATATAATGGTGATCTAATGAAATTTCAGTCTTACCTTTCAAGTACTCAAATATACCCTGAAGCAGAGTCAACTTTCTTTATTGTTAAAGTATCACAATAAATGTTGTATGGTTTAGCCGGATTTTTGGAGGTTTTTTCCTTTTTTTTAAATTTTTTTTTCCTCTTAAATGAACGTTCGTTATCAGTGTACAAAAATTTTTCAGACAAGGGCTCACAACCATGCTACTGAAATATTTTTTTAGAACTGTGTTCTTCAGAATAATTTTCAAAGGTTGACTTGACCTTCAAAAGACTATGTTATCTGTCCTTTTTCTTGTCATTTGATCAAAGAGGCTTTGCCTCTGTCTGGACAAGAAGAAATCACACAGATATTCCTTTCCTTTATTTTCTGGGAGGTTCCACCTTAAATTTTTATTTCTTGCCTTGCTAGACAAAAATTGGTGTCTGCATTCTAACTGCTGACACCAGCTTTCACATCCCTCCTGAAATTTATTCAGCTAATCGTGCCTTTTCAGTTAATACACTTACATGGAACTAATAACATAATCAAAACACTGAGAGGTTCCTTGTAATAAAATATACCCTGCCTCACTATGTTTCTAGTCTGACCTTGACAGTGAGCTTTTTTTTTTGCTTAAAGTAATTAGTTAGATGGCTCCTACTCCCTCCAGAAATTCCATTGCCTTTTGTGATCTGAGGGGTGTCTGAAATAATTGCTTCAGTGTTTTGTCAGTTTTTCAAATCATTGCCCAGCTGGGCTTTTTCTTTTCTTCATGGACACTAGAGTAAGGACTAATTTCTAACACAGATGAGAGCTTCTAGGTGAGGTGAGCAGGATCCACGGCACTGGTCACCAATAAACTAAAGTCATAAAAACCCAGGATATCTGAACCCCAAAACAGCACAGGTGCACCCGAATAACAAGAACCTGTGGCATGACTAAGAATTGAAAAAATAGAACTTTTTCCGTGCAACTTTTCTTCTAGATAAAAGTAAAAAAATGTGTTGGCTAGAAAACCAAATGATGCATATTAATTTGTAAGGGGTTTTTTAATGGCTATTCAAGGCCATTACAGGGAAATGAGTCACAGTCCCATTTTCTTCTACAGTCTGGACCTCCAAATGGGACCACACTTTCCATGAAGCACTGTGAGAGAAAGTTCCTCACAGCCTCAGAGCCTAGAATGCAGATAGGGATAACCAAACCTTTACCCTGAGGTTCTGTGGCCACAAAATATTTCAAATTATCTATGCTCTTCTATCAAGGATTTTTTTTCCCCAAAGGAAAATAGCGATATTTTCTGTGGGAAAATCTATCTCAAACTGTTTACAGTATAAACAGTTTCATCCTATTTTTCTCTGTCTACCTTGGTACTTTTCCCCTTTCTCAAATTCCTCAGGGAAAAAGAGCCTTGAAAATGGAGAAAATGAGCAAGATTCCCTGAGCATGTTCTCTTTTTATTTTTTAGAAATATATTAGACCTCAAGGAAATTGTATGTCCACATATAAGTAAAATATAGTATTTTACATTCTTGTAGAGAAATTTGCAAAATAGTCATTGTCTGAAAGGACATCCTCTAGAAAATGTGTAAAGCATCAAAATGTGGTATTTTAGAAAATTTTGTCAGGTTCGACTAAGAGAAACAGTACCCTTAGCTTGCAAAATTTAGAGCCAGAAAAGTACATTTCATTCTTTTCTTTCTTCTTTATAAATCTTTTTATTTTTAGAATAGTTCCTAATGTGTGACCCCATCATCTAATGTTACATAACCTGAAACTATTTTTTTTATATTGATCATCTCTAGCCAAAAACTTGAGCAGTAGGCTCTACTGTTGGATCTGCAATGTAAATGACCTTTTTTCTTTTCCTATGCTAAATTTCTGATACAGCTGGTGCAAATTCTGTGCAGACAGGAGAGCAGCAATCTGTTCTTACAGAAAAAAAAATGCAGAGAAATTGAGAATATTTTCCTTATCGTTACATGAAAATGCTGCAGTATTAACAACAGCATAAGTTGACAAGCACAAAGACTCCAACCCCTTTACAAAAACATTTTTTGAAAGATGTTTTCCACCACTGAGCCTTTTTTTAAAGGATCTTTAGAACGGAAATCTAAAAGAGAGTTTGATCATGCATTTCAGAGAATATAAGGCTGAAAAAATTCCATATGCTGCATTTTCAAAACGGCAATAAAATCCAGTTCATATTCCATTTTTCATTAAAGATATATAGAAATGAGTAACACTCGAGAGTTATATAAAGGTTGTGCCAGTAAAGCTTTCTTTCTGCCTTTATCACTTATTCTATGTAGGTCATAAAATTTACAGAAAACCTCAACCCAACTTTCAAAACATATTCTCTCTCAAAATACTTATCAAGTCTTTTAATATCCTTCTTCATTTACAGACATACCTGGTACCCTAGGTCTGCCTAGGTACACCTCTGGGAGACAGAGAGAGAAAATCAAAATATAAGATATATGCTTTAAAGATTGTGATCATCCATCAAAAAACTTGGGTTATCCAAGTACTATATATGTTTAACTTTATTACAAGCTTTCATGTGATAATTGTAGCATTGGGAAGCTTTTGAGATGTTTCATTAACCCAAAAACAACTTTAAAATCTCTGATACAGGCAAATGCTGGCTATTGTTACAGTGCTCACAACATGGAACAATGCTCATGCTTCACATTTCTGTGGTTAAGTTGGACCAGAGTGACTGAACAAAGCAGCCTAAAACTAAAGCTAAGGATAACACTACTGTGAGTTCTCTAGAAAGGCCAACATGGCAAAATTTTATGAAAGATAGGATACCCCAAACTATTGCTCTCAAAGAAGATTTCCGTTTGTTTCAGAATTTCCACAACTTAATAAATATGCTTCATGGAGTTTGAGTGATTGATTTCCTAGCTTTAGCTTTATGCACAGTTTCACTTTTCAGCCTGCCAATTGAGGATCATCACGCACAGTACTAACCAACTATTTGTTTTTTAGTGTAGCTACTGGCTGATAGCTCCTTACTGAAAATGCTCCTGCTGTTCCACGTGGCATATAAAGAGAGAAACTTACCCAGTCCCAGGAACAACTAAGAAAGTCACAACATGGGGACTGTATCTCACAGATCTTACAAATAATTTGAGCTCCAAGAAATGAAAAAATAAATAAATAGATTCTAAACTTTACAGAAGAAACCCTGAAGACGAGCTGACACTTTCTTTTTTTATAGAGGATGCTGCCTCTGCACTATCTGTAAGTCATCCATTTCTTGTGTTGGACATGACGTGTATTTATTTATATTACAGAAAGATAAAGTCCAAAAAGTAATTCTGGATTGAGCTAAGCATTTGCCTACTTAAAAGGTACTCATGCTTTTCCCTCCACCCCCCAAAACCCCAATTTCAAAATTTAATTTTTAACATTGACAGCTTGGTCAATCTGAAATCCCAGAAGAATTGAAGTAGAACTGAATGAACAAAGTTAGGAGTCAAAATCATCTGTCTTTTAGCAGAGGCTTATTCCTCAATAACAAAATTATCTTTTCTCTCTGACACTGGATGTTAGGTGAAGTGGACTCTGCTTTGTTGTCAAGCTCTGATTAATTAGCTTGTGAATTTTGCAATTCCAGAGGCTCGAGCATGTCTGTGTAATTTGCACATTGTATACATAGTAAATAGAGAGTACACTGAGCTCATTGGCAGACTCCTGTTATTGTCGTATAAGGCTATCTAAACAGAGGGGTTTTTTTAGTGCAGCATTATTAATTCTTTCCCTATTATTGTGTAACACGAGGAACAGAAGGCTTTTATCTCCTTTGTTGGCTGCAGGCTTTCAGCAAAGTTTAAACATGTACTCTCTTCTGCAAGTACAATCTGGTTCAAAACTAAATGCAAACAAATGCAGGTTGAAAAAAGTTCTTCAAGAGAAACTTTCTCTAACAACATCCTTCCCCATAACAATCAGTTCCTGATTAGGACTGACCAGTCTTCACTCTTCATTATGGATTTTGGAGTCTGATCTTCCTCTGCCTCATATTTCTCTCTCTGCAGATGTGCCAAGCTTTCCTTTTCAGACACACCCTATTACTGCTCTCCTCCACTAAAACTGGTGTAAGCTATGCAGAAGCCCCATGCTCCCAGTCCTTCGCACCAATCCAGGCAGCTCTGGTCCCAGTGTCCCTGTCCCTGTGCCCAGCAGGCTGTCCCCACTACTGCAGAAGCAGCACTATGGGCCCGGGCACCAGCAAGGCTGGAGTTCTTTGGGACTCACCCAGCACTGGCCTCCCACACACATGCGGACTTGAGGGAAACCTCTCTGTGCTGCTGAGAAAAGGATGAAAGGGATAATCCTGCCAGCACATCAAAACAAAAAGGGAGGAAGATGCAAAAATATTTAAGGAAATAAAAAAGTAGACAATAAAAAAAATTCCTTTTCCATATAATCCCTTTCTGGAGGCTTTACTGTTGAACATCTGGATTCAAAGCTATATTCCATGTGGGTTTTTGGTCATTTGACCCTTGTGCATCTCACCCAGCATTTTGCTCGTTGGAGGCCCTTGTGTTTGTCTGATGGGTAAATAAAAGTAATTGGCATTAGCATGAACCTGAAATAACTGCAGATACCACCAGTACATGTGAGAAATCACATTAAACTAATTTTAACCTGTGATCCTGCCCTTTCTCAATGGAAGTTCTCTCTCTGTTTAATGAGGTGTGTGTCAAGAGAAATCTGCAACGAACCACTTATCTGATTAACCAGGCAAAAGGTATGGGAATTAAATACCAACAGACATTTCTTCTCATGCCTCAAGCTTAAACATCCTACTCCCTACCCTGAAATATACACTTTAATTCTGTATTTGGTGAGAACAGATGACAGCCTCTGCTGTAAGACTGAGAATCTTGTAAGTAGCATAATTTCAAGTAGCCAGGAAGCTGCCTTCTGTTCTGTACTGGTGAGTAGAGGACTCAGTGGGCTGACATACATTTCACAGCTCTGCATATTAGAACTCCAGATTTCAATTATCACTTCAGGTACACATGAATGAGAAAAGAGGGCAAAATTGTAGTGAAAAGCTCTTGCAGGCATAATTTGTGCTTCTTAATGTGCTTGGTTATGAAAGAGGAGTACAAATGACCTACACAACAATGTTTAACAAATAAGAGACTAAAATGTTGGTGTGATGATTAGCCTTTGGTTTTCCAGCAAAGAAAAGTCTCCATTACTGTATTCTTGTGTATTTTTTCCCTAACACTTTCAGACTGTACTGGAGATTCAGATCAACAATCAGAAACATGTGCTAGCCCTCTGTCAGGGATGACTACCAGATTTCACCTTGATGACCATCAAAATCAAAGCAGAACATCTTGTGAAAGAAAAGTGAATACAGAAGGAGACCCAAAGAATTTTCAGCATTACTTCCTTTAAATTACTAATACTCTGAGCCATAGATATTTTGTAATCACTGATCAAAGTTTTTCAAACTTCACCTTTGAGATCAAGGGTATGGATTTTCAAATTTTCATTTTTGAGTGTAAGAGAGCTTACTGTCAAAAAGTCTCATAGGTGAGATGAATAACTATGTGTGCGTTTCAAAGGGAGGGAAAAGTTTGAATGTATCTTTTGAAAATTAGCAGCTTGCCTAATGGTGAGATTAGATTTCCTATTGTTTCCATGTGACTGCTGGCATATCATAATACAAGAATTCTAGACTAATTTTCTGTGCTTTGTTGTTTGTAACAAAATTTTTTAAAAAATTATTAAAAATTTATTTCTTTTTTCTCTTTGTTTCTACTTCATCCTATGCATACTTTGAACTGAAATCCTTAAAGAGACAACTGTTTCATCTTACAATGTAGGCTGCCAGAGCAAATAAGCAAATCAAATGAGGAGAAAAAGTAATATAAAGCCCTACTGTTCAAAAATTTTGGCATACCCCATTGTTTTCCATCAGCTGGACATAAATTTTTTGGTGCTACACATCTTAGTTTTTCATGTGAACAACAGTTATGTGTCTGGCTCCCCACCCTCTAGCAAACGCACTGAGAGCAGCCTGAGTCACTCTGGATGCCCATGGTGCAGGCATGCACATCTGAACGGAAATCATGGATATTTTACTGCCCATAGAAATTGAGCTAGTGCTGTCTGTGGAGTATAAATGCAATTCATTGTCTGCTGAGGCAGTCAATAAAGTTTGTTTGATTAGACCTTCACTATAAAGCAGGACAGGACTACTTCAGATGCAGACCCCCAGTGGACAGCTTCAGCTACCTAAGTATAGATGTCTCGTTTCGTGTTAGGTGCCGTGGTACATCTCCTGGAGCCTTCCGTAGTCAATTCAGAGCTGGGCAGATCTATTGGAACTCTTGGCTCAAACATACCATCACAAATTTAGAATTTCATGACATTGTACAACAGTTTTAAACAGACCTAGATGCCTCTGGACCCTAGAGTAAAAGCACGGAATCCCAACTGTCAGGACAGGAGAGCAAGTGAAAATATGAATGGCTTCCTCAGCTTAGCTCCAAGCCCTGTAACAGTTTACATGCGTCACACAATGGCAGTCAGACCTGAGCCCGTGTCATACTACTGGCCTTTGGGAATTTTCCTACAAAATGTAAAAGAAACCTTTTTCTTTTCTATTGGTGCTCTAGTCGTAGCTGTTGTTATTGCATTTTGATACTGTCTAATCAAAAAAGTCAAGTATTAGATCAGCAGGAAGCACAAGAGCAGAATCTGACTTTCAAAAATCTGATCTGAAGCCCAGGCTCTGGGCCACATGGGTTCTGTTTCTACTTCTTCCCACTAGTTTCCTATTCTTACTCTTTTCCTTAACACCACTGCAGTGAAACAGCAACAGAGAATTAGACCCATTCTTCTAATTTTTCTGACTTTCTTTCCTGACCCTAGATGAGCACACTTCTTGTTTCCAGGCTGGGACATATGTTTTGTGAAGTCATCCAGGTCTCCCTCTCCACTGAGCCCTCTCTGTCTGCCTGCTGCTGTGTTTGCCTGTAAAACACACTCTCCCCTGCTGACTCTCAGCAGGCTAACTGCTGGCATAGATTTTCACATTTTCTCTATTGGATAATTACATGGAAGGACTCCACATGACTAACATTACTTGTCTCTAAAGGTTCTCATTGTCCTGGGGTGCTGAAGCTAAAGCTGGACTTCCATCCATGATCCCACAGAAGGAATGCCAGGGGTTTTTCCAATGCCTGCCCTTGTGCACTCCAGGCTTCCCTTGCTGCATGAAGGTTCTAGATCATTCCATGGCACACTAGCTAAAGGCAACCTCATACAGACTCTGCTTCATTTCTACAAGAAACATAGTTCCTTGAATGAAATTGAAAAATTCACGCCAGAATTGGAAACATTAATTGGAAGTCCCTAGGAGCATGTACAGGGGAGCTACATACCTCCCTCGCTCCCGATTTAGATGTCACTCACTGTCATAACTGATCTCATTGCTGCAGTTATGCACACAGTGAGGACATCCTTGGAATCACGGTCGTAAAATGTGGAAAACACTGATGGACTGATACAAAAATATCTTAATTGGTGTCATATTCCTAGATTTACCTGTGCCCCCTAATCTGCACAATCACTGTCATGTACAGAAGGTTCATGGAAAGGAGGGATGAATGTTGTGGTAGGGTTTCTCTGAAGAATTTCCAATCTCGGAAAGGAAGCTGAAGCATTTAGATACTAAATTGGGAGGAGCTGTTGACTCCCTTGAAGGCTGAGAGGACCTGAAGAAACACCTTGACAAATTAGGGAGCTGGGCAATCACCAACCACAACAGAGCCAGATTCTGCTCCTGGGACAGGGCAACCATGGTTGTGTGTGGAGACTGGGGAATGAGATGCTGCAGAGCAGTGCCACAGAAAGGGACATGGGGGTCCTGGTCTGTGCCAAGTTGGACATGAGCCAGCAGTGCCCTGGCAGCCAGGAGGGCCAACCCTGTCCTGGGGGCATCAGGCACAGCACGGCCAGCTGGGCAAGGGAGGGGATTGTCCTGCTCTGCTCTGGGCTGGGGCAGCCTCACCTCCAGGGCTGGGGGCAGCTCTGGGTGCCATGATGTAAGAAAGGTATAAAACTATTAGAGGAGAGCCAGGAAGATGGAAAAAGGCCATGAGGGGAGGCCATATGAGGAGTAGCTGAGATCACTTGGTCTGTTCAGCCTGGAGAGGAGGAGACAGGGGAGACCTCAATTTGTCACAACAGGATACACACAAAATCCAAGTTGTGTTCTGTGTGGCATAATCATGTCAAAAGGTCACTGGACTGATAAGTTTTTAAGATTTTCCTGCTAAATAATCCTCTCTTAAGTTGTCCTTAATAGAAGAGATATACGCTTCATGTATGGAACAATGACAATAAAAAGGCGGTCAGATAGAGAAAGTGTCAGGAATATGCTGATATTTTTATAACATACATCAAATAAATCAATCCACTTACCCTTCTCTTGAGATGCCTTGGATAACTACCTTCAACGTGTCAGTGGTTTAAAAGAAATTGTGTAACCTTGAGATATAGTGATCCAAGCATTCCACAGTTTCATTCCACCTTCTCTCCCCCTGCTCTGTGCAGCACTGTGTTTGGCCATGCCTGGCTGTCAGGTCAGGGCAGGGCAGGGCAGAAGGCCTGACATTCCAAAGGCTGGCACACTTGGCTAGGGCTTCTCTACTTCTGTGTTTCTGTACGTGTTATATAGGCCTGTCACTAAAAAACAAATATACTGGATGTCACGGCAATAATAACTCTGATACAATGTGACATTAGGCACATTCAGAATCAGGATATGGTGTCTGCTCTGACCACATTGCTCAGTGTCATATGAGGCTTTCACTCGTTACCTACTGAAGTACTAAATATTGATCAAGAAGCATCCCTGTTAGCTCCAAAGGCTCCACAGCTTCGGAATAAGGATACACTAGGATCTCTGCACTCTCTAATCTATTAGGCAAACTGAGAACATCAACACCAGCCTCTCAGTCTTATGAAAATTTCAATTACAGATCTTTTTGTTTTGAGAGGTGTTTTTAGGTGATTTTTTAAAGTCTTCTCCAGCTACACTTTTCTTCCCCTACCTTAAGCTAATTTCTGTGTATGTTCATGGCAAAACAAATTTCAATTTCATGCATCTAGATTTGCTTCTGTAACTGTTTATTTGATAACTGCTGACATGCTTATCCAATCAGAGAACAAATATAATTTCTTTTCAGTCTATGAAATTAAATGGTGGGGCCTAAATACACAAAATTAACTACTTTCAGATCCTTCTTCCTATTATCTTTTGAATCAGGTATATTAAAGTGAAAAATTCATGCAGTGAAAAAAGATGTCCAGAGATGATGTGAAGTAAAAAAAATGACTGTTGGCTAACATAATACAAAGTGAGTGTAAATGACCTGGTACTTTTTCATAACTGCTGCTGCTATTCACAGACACCACAGAATCACTGTGATACTGTACAGACAAGGCTGAACTACCTAGCAACCCATCATGGATGTTTCAGTCAATACAGATTACAGTACAGATGCACTGCAAAAGAAGTCCTTTATGTATCAGCTGTTTAGGGACTTGAAAAACACACAAAATATTCATGTCAATCTAAGAAAATACACTAAAGGATTAGAATAACATCATGCCTCTTTGCTTAATGTTTTTGACAATGTGTTAAAAGTGTGGTTAATTAGATACAGAATAATGTAATCTATAAAATTTTTAGCTCTGCATTGGAAAACAGTCTTCTAATTTAGACTGAAGACACTGTGCAGAGAAAATTGAAAGGAGATGCAGTAAAGCATATTGAATAACCATCGGTTTCTTAGAAATTTTAAAAAAGGATTTTTAGATGGTTACAATTAATCTCTTGCTTTACAGACTAGTAATATTACTAGTAATGACTACCTGTTTTCACAGAAGTAAATTCACTTTATTGAAGTTCCCACACTTTAAAAGACATCCTTCTGACTGGCATTCTTGGAAGATGGTTTGTTCAACACTTTGGATTTTATAAATGAACATGTAGATTATCCTGCACTGTTACATATTTTACAAGTACCTCTGGATCCATAATCCCAAGGTGTACTGGACACAAAAATCTGAGGGAAGTACCGGAATTTCACATACAGTCATTGGGGAAAGCCAGAATCCAATAGGACTTCCAATGTCAGCTTTGTATGTACTAACAAGAAATGAGAGAAAATATTTTCTTTCTCTACATCTTTCAATGCCTATGAGAAGAAAATTATAGCCTGAAAACCCTTCCTGAATTTCCACATCCCTTCCCCTTCATCTCTCTCACAGCCTACTAGCCACACAGGTAGCAGGAGCAAGCAATTTACTGCCTCAGATCAAGCCTGTAGCTCCTCATCAACACTCTTGTAAAAGAGCTGAAGGCAAAGCCTAACCCATCCATTTTCCATTCAAAAGTGGAGCCAAAGACCAGAGAGGAAGGAGCCTGATTTTGTAACTTTGCAAAGATGACACCACCTTCCTACAAAGGAACTCTCTCTACTCCTGTACTACTTCAGAGTGTAAAGTTCTGATCCCATTAGTCTAAGATATGCTGCAATCTCTTGTCCTCAAACAGCAGCTTCAACATTCCTTCTACCTTCAAGGAGACTTGTAAGGTCACTCACTGCCATGTCAGCTGCTAGGGGAAAACACAGGGAGTGGCAGGAAAGGAGGCAAATTGAGGGACATCATTTGTAATGTAAGATTTTTCCACAGGGAAGGCAACTACATCTACCCTTATTACCACAATGAAGAAGCAGATGAAGCTGGAAGTGGTGCAAAGGAAACACAAAATCTGAGTGGTTTTGCACATTTACAGGGCTGGAAGCTAATTTTCTCAATAAAGAAAGGGCTGCAAGAATTTCCAAGGAATTATGACCTAGTCTGTCACAGAGGTGCTTGAGAAAGCACTTATCTTTTCCAAGAAACTGAAATTATTCTTTGGGCTATTGGAAGTTGAACCATTATTCTTTTCCAAAATATTTTTCTTCAACTCTCCAAATTCTGCAGCGTGCTTTTGTGAGTGCTCAAGTCTGCATGACAATTGTGATTCATGGTGGCCTTGAAATCTGTGAGGTTCAGCCTCTCTATCATCAGTTTCATAGATGAGTAGATACTGTTTTCAGCCTTACCTGTATTTGGTCACTTGCATTTTTACTTGTTATGGCACTTCTAATATAGCATTCTTCTCTGCAGCAGCTGTTCCTCAGCTCATTTCAAACATTTCCAATACAGTGCTGTGATGAATGACTAAGCTGAAATGGTTACAACTCTTTGTATAAGGCTCTTTAACTGAAACCAAAGGGAATTTGGTACTTTCAGCAAAACTTGACCTGACCATATTAGTAAAGAAAGATATTTCACAACCTGGTGTCATGAGTAGGGAGTCAGAAGGTAGTCTGACTTATGCTTGGTTGGTTTTGGCACACAACTCTCTGTCATGGTCTTCTGTCAATAAAAAGGACACAAATCACTGTCTCCAGAGAAAACCAATACTGCAGTGTGTGATATTCAAGGCCCTACCCAAGACCTACAAAAGCACCTCGAATATGTTGCTAGGAAAAACTTCCTTATAAGAAAAAAGGAGTTGTCATTAATTCTTTCCTAATGTCCAAGTCAACTCAGAGATGATATAGACATAAGGAACACCTAGTCAAGAGTATTAGCTGTGTTTATCTGGATCAATCTAACAAAAGTGTCAGAAAGAGAATTTAGAGTGTTATTTGTTATCTGAAATCAATTAAGGGCTGTAGAGATAATATCTTTCATTAAACACGTATAATCTTTAAAGGGTAAAGATATTTGATTTTGGACACCTGAGATGTTCTCACATTCCAAAAAAAAATATATATACAGAATAAGACTTCACAGCTATGGAGTGGAGCCAACTGCTCTAATTCAAAGAAGGTATGTCAATCAATCAGGTAGGGCATTGGAGGGAAATAAAAATTGATACTTGCTCAACAAATTACAGGAAGGTAAGAAGTGATTATGGCCACTCCCATAAAAAGCTGCTGATAGAAGTCTTCTATGCTCTTTAAAGGAGCATTCAAATACAGAAAAACAAAGTTCTTGTTCCATACAAGTGTGTTTCTCAAACATAATAGCAAAGTAAGTTTTTCTGCACTGACCAGCGATGTTTGCGGCCCAAAAGAAGAAGAATTCAAATATTCTCATCACTCTCAGACAGAACTTCATATTTCATGTATGAAATATGAAACAAGATATTTTCTAAGTTATAGAGTGGGACCTAGAAACCAGGCAGTAATTTGTGAATTTGGGATTGGAAGCTAGAACCACTTTTGTCCATCTTTTCCTTGATATGATCACATTGGAAATTAAAAAAAAAAATCATTGCGATGTCAAATTACATCTTTATTAACTGACATTAATTAGCCCAAGAATCTGATTCACAATTAGTATGCTAATTTCACACAAACTGCTAAAATTACTTTTTTAAAAGCTGTGCAAAAAGATTGGATTTTAATTTGCTTATCTGTAAAGGGCTCACATTTTTCCTTTCTTACTGGCTTGCTCACTGTTGGAATGCCACTGTTTTGTAAACATTCATCTCTATAACATGCTATTACCACCCTCTCTTTCATTATCATCTCATAGCACAAGATCTTCTAACTCCCAAACATACCAATAAAGAGTCCTTCCCCTTAGTGCAATTCAACAATAAAAGTTACTGCAACAAGAGGATGTTTCCCAAGCAAATGATTGTAACAGTCTGGATCAGGTAAATAAATCTAGTTACTACACCAAAATATCAGCACAAAGCAAAAGCACAATTCTATATCAGGAAACCAGATCTGAAGAAGACAGAGCAATGTTACATGTGCATAGCTCCAGTCTGTGCCAAAACTGTAGGAAACTACCGAATAAGTAAGGAGGAAAAGACTTTACTGAAAAGCATTATGAAGGTGACAGATTTTAATGATTTTACTAACATATACTCTTGCACATCCAAAGGCAGCCCCTACCTTCAAAGTAATCTCAAAACCTATTGAGCACTCTTCCCTTGTGTTCTTTTAAGAAGCCTAACTTCTTTTCTGCCTGGTCTATTCTGGCTGTTCCAAAAGACTCACACATAGTGTTGCCACACCTGTATTGATGCAGGTAATATCTGAGCCCTACTAGTATTCTGCATCATTTACAATGATTTAGACATGCAAAATGAGAAGCGATCATGCTGGTAGAAAACATTGGTTATAGTCAGCTGGCCTTGATTTTCTTACTCAGAAGCTTCTATTTTTCCCTTCTGCTTCCCTGAGCTTACTGAGACAAATTGGATGAAAATAAATCGTATTATCAGGTCAAACAGACTAGATATGATTATTCATGGGCCAGACAATTGTTCTGAGAAAATTTCATTGACATCTAAGCCTGGGAGCTTTTACATTTCATTTTATTTACTTCTGTTCTGCATAGAAATGAATGAATATTACTTATTGACAGAAAGAACCCTTAAAACACCGTGGCACAGAAGTCTCTTTCACAGAACTGTCAGAAGAGACACGAGGTGACTGGTAGCCCTTCCTACCCAACATCATCTCTCTGAAGCCAGCAGGCTACAAGTCAGGATGCAGTGCAACCTGGGGAGGCAGAAATGAGGTAGAACTGTCTCGCCCAACTCTGGCAGCTACTGCAGTGGGATGCAAACTGGGAGAAAGCAGAAAGCCCCTAAACTTCATTGTATGTCCATGCCTAGTGGTGAAGCAGCTATGAAGAAGGGGAAGAAGCACAATCTCTAAGCCTGTACAGTAAGAGAGGGAAGATTTCAAGCATCTCTTCTCTTCCTCCTTCAGTTCTCAATACAAATGTGTTGCTTACTCATGCAAAGCCACAGTTCTTTGCACCCAGACCCCTCCCACAGTTCATTATTGCTCCTAAGCACAAATGTATTGAGTACACATCAGAAATTGCATTATCTTGAAATAGCTGCACTTTTCATCATCCTCCCTTCTCCCATCTTATGTCTGCCTTAATTGCTTCAATCAAAACAGCTCTTAGAAAGAAACATCAGCTAGACTGAAGGTACTTAGCAAGATTTAGGTCCTTCTGTTTCCTCCCACATAATGTTAGCAGATGAAAATAGATGGCCCTCTACAAACAGATGATCTGTGTATTACCTGACATCATATTCCACTTTGCGACCAGAATGGGGCTGTTTGGAGCTTTTTATTCCGAAAATTCTAAAGAATGCTCCTTTTCCCTGAATCTTGCATTTTACAAGTGAGTTACCGTTCCCTTAGGTCAGAAAAAGGAAGCTTTGATAGCCAGAGACAGCTGCAACATAGCTGATATAGTATATCCATTATGAGTTTGCTTTAGTCACATAAAAGTTCTGTTGATTTAAGTATTCATGTGTGTCTAATTCTGCTGCATGAGACAGAGTTTTCAGGCATCTGTGTGCAATATATCTTTCTATTTACCTCTTCCATGTGAAATGAGGGAGTAGTTTGTCAGTCTTCATCCTGATTTTTTTCCTCTGTAGTGTTCCACTTTGCCTTTTGCCATGCTCACATCCCTGCATCCCACTTTTCAATGCAACTTTATTTTGGCAAGGAAATCTCCTCAATTGTCATTTACAGGTGGTAAGGGAACAACTGGCACTGAAATTTTTCAATTTGCATCACATAGGGCTCTTGGAAGCTTTAAAATTCCAACTTATTTTGAATCACATTTCCTAGAGATCAAGTAAAATTTCATACAAATTAAGGGGGGTTCCTGGCTCCTTCTAAGCCCATGCAACTCTGATAAATCAAACCAGCTTCCCTAAATTTAAGTCAGCTGAAGCCTTGGTCCTGACTTTTTCTACTACAAGAAGCTTGGAAATGGGATAAAAGACATATAATAACAGATTTCTTGCACAAACAGATGGAATTTTTAACCTTTAATCTGTCCAGGTGTTGAGTAAATCTTCCTTAACTCATATATTGTACCTCTTTAAGTAGAAGAAGGGGCTGGAAGTAACACCACTGATATTGCAAAGTACACTACAGGATTCACTGCATCATCTAGCTGTATCTTGGGCATTTGAGAAAAAAATGAACTTATCCACATGCCTAAGATTTCACACTAAATTTCATTATATTCCCCATGAAGTCAGTGCAGTTATTGGCTTTGATAACTGCAGAGTGGGCATTTTTATAAACAATGGTTGTAGCTTGGTAGCACAAATACAAACAAGTCTCTCCGAGATCTGTTGGCTGAATGACACCTGTTGATATCCCAAATAATTGCTAATTAATTGTAATATATTTAACACAGCATCTTATACAGCAGTAGGTCAGAGGCATATAGCAAGGCTGTGGAAACTGAGCAATGAATAAAGCAAAATATTAATAAAATAATATTATATATAACTCCATACATGTTAGAGAGGAGCTTCAGACAATGAGAATAAATTTAAAAATAAATGTAAAAATATGAAAAAGACAAGGAAAAAAGACAGGCAGTAATTATCATAATTAACATTGGTTTTGTTAAAAATAGGATTTCTTTGTATAGCAGGAATTTAAGAGAAAAAGACAATGACACCATATTTGATTTAGAACAGGCTATACAGGAAAATCCTTCATACAAAATGAAGTGAGAACAAGTGTATGCGGCACCTGGTACTTCCTTCAACACAGTGCAGTTGAACCTTTTCTAGGCAAAGTAGTATCTTACCATGGATGCTAAATATAGACTTCAAAGAGACAATCATGGGACAAGAGCACTTACTTACACAGCCTATACTTCTTTTTAATAATATTTTAAATTAATTTTGACTTTGTATTGTCTGCAATTTCCATGCCTTGGGTAATTTTTTCTAAAACTGGTTTAGCAAAAAATATACTATTTGTTAAAAAATATTTTAAAATCAGAGAATATCCTCCCAAGAATAACCATTACATGAAAAGGTCTGTGCCTTTTTAAGGAGACAGTTCCTTCAACAAGGGCTTGATATTCATGTCTCTTTTTCTCTTTTATGGAATGAAATTACTAAAGGACCACTAGAACACATTTGCTGTATGAGAACTGGCTGCTTTACACAATATGAGATGGTGCTCAACTTAGTCATGAGATGCCTTGGGTACTCTGCTAAAGCAATACAGTAATACAGGACTGGATTAATATGATGCAAGAGTTTGCAGAACTGCCTTGTACACCACCATGGTTTGAAACTGATGGATACCACAGTCCATAGGGATATTTTGTACAAAATTTTAAGAAGCTTGAGAAAACCTTCCAAGTAAGGAGATGTATTTTGAGTGATAAAAAATAAATAATAGCAGAACTAAAACAAGAAATCAGAACTCTACCAGTAATAGAAGTGCATACAAAACCCTAAAAAGTAAAAGAAGTCTCTTTGAATGTTACTGTAGGAAGTATAAGTATTTTCCCTTGCTCAAGAAAAAGTCACTCAAGCACAGCTGCAAGAGAATGGGATTGCACATAGCTCAATCCTGTCAGCCCAGTTACATATAGGAATTGTTTTCCACAGGCCACTTGGAAAGGGAATTATAGCTTCTCTCCTTATATTCTCTTAAGAACTGCTGCACAGCCTTGGGTCAGTCTTGTCCCAGGGATAGATCTTCATCCCTTGAATGAATAAAGGACTTTATTAATCAAGTTCTTGAGTGGAAATTTAAAAAAAGCATTAGGCTTTCATTCATTTCTTAAAATGATCATTTGCTGGCTGCCTGATTTCTCACATGCAAGACTGTAGAGAGACAGATATGTCATCTGGTAACATGTTATATTACATTTACCTTTTATAATGTTCTCCAACAGGTGCTCAGATTGTGGCCTACATCCAAATCATGAGGTCAATGTCTAAATCATAGGGTCATAATATATATATATTTAATTAATGCAATTTATAGGCTTTAAAGTTAAGACATATTTTAGTATGCAGAGGTATTTGGTGTGGCCAGTAGAATTTTATGCATCCATCCACAGAGCTGTAAATTGATTTTCTACTTGAACTCCCAAGGTTGCTCAGTAATTTCAAACTATTATAGAAAGATAATTTTCATTATATTTTCAAAGATCTCATTAAAGAAGAAATTTGGGGTTAACATCTTCTTGCTCTTCATTTTCAATAAGCATTTCTGGGAATCTTCTATTGCGTTTTTTAAAATGTAAATAACATGCACACTGATTTATAATTTTTGTGCATATTGTCCATATGTATGCAACTGTGTGTGAAAAGGAAGAAATTAATTACTCCAAAGCTATAGTTTATCTGTTAAACATATTAGTTACATATGGAACGCAGAACCAGGATCATAATTTTGTGTGAAATATGTGTCACTGTTTTGCAATCCCAACAGGCGGCTGACATTGCTAACATTCTGTCAATTTGCATCTTCTGTTTTCATGTTCTTTTTCTATTATTATTTGTTACAATCAAAATAACATTAGACAATCTTTTACCTCTCTTCCTTGCAGCCTCTCCAGGAAAACACACAGGCTCCCACACACTTACAAACAAAACCAGCACAACTTAATCAAACTGATTTTTTCCGATGAGAAAGCAGCAGAGATTGTCACGGCAAATGCGTTACTGAACTACTGCAAAGCCGTGGGGAGAGAGCGTGGTGAGTTATGCCAAGCCATCGTCATTCAGGTCAGAGAGTGGGCACGGATACCAAAGCAATCCTGAATTCAGGGCTGCAATCCTAAATCCTGTTAGCAAACAGCTCATTGCAGCACAGATCTCAGTGCCTTTCACTGGTATTAATCAGCCTGGATAGACCCTTAGGCCGCTTAGCCAGGCTGCCTCCAGCTAGCCAGAGCAGTTTAGTCTGATGCTCACACCACTCTTGCCTGTGCAACAATGTGTGGTGGTACAGTCTATCTTTAGAGGAGCCAGAAAGAATGAAAATCAACAAGAGTCATGAGATGAATTTATTTCAGTGATTTTTAAAAGCTCACCACAGTTAAATTACTGTATGAATTTCTTCAGCATATAAATGAAATGCAGCTCTGCAACTGAGGTTTTATTCTTTAAACATCCAAGAAAAAATGTGATATATATTCAAAGATTTCTGCAATTATTTCTGTGCTGAAATTATGAATCTATTATTTAAAAAAAGATAAATAACATTAGTAAGCAGACTACACCCTGTAATGATCATTTTATCATTTAGATGACTCCAAGGTAAAACCTATATATTTTCTAGCCTTCCTCCAAATTTTTATATAATCCTTCTGTCAGGATAACTTTCCTTAAAGTCTGAAATACATCTCAAGGTTTTATTTGCAAAGGCAGGAAAAAAAAATTTCTATGCACAGGGAAATTACCTTCCTAGCATAGGCTCAAAGCTAATAAAATCTTCTACTTAAGATTTGTCTTTATGTCTATTAATCAGTATTTTCCAGCTTTTTTTTCCTCCTCTTGCTTTTAATTTTTTTTTTATTGCTACTAAATGGTATAAAATACTGTTCTAGATGCAAAGTTGTGTATGTGAAGCATTGATCCTGCAAGTGATAGCAAATAATTGAAGTATGTACTGCCAAGTCCTGAGTAATTTATATGCAATGTAAAACCATACAATCACTTGCAGAAGTCTGTCATGGGAAAAAAGAGAAGTCTAGAAGATATTCAGAAGCCTTTTTTATCTATCCATCTACCTATCTGTCTGTTTCGACATTTTAGCTTGCAGCAGTTCTCAAAATGATTGCAATAGTTAAATCTGTATCTTTGCTCCTACTTTAAATCCCAGTCTTAAGAGGATGAGAACTCAGAAAAATTCCCTCCAGGCTGGTTTGACATATGGTTTCTGACAACACTGCCAGCGCTGCATGGTGGAAGAAAGACCAGATAAAATAACTTTCAGGAGGAATCTTGTACACACCTAATCCCACCTAGGACTTCACCCAGACAAGCTTGAAACCTGGTTGAAATGCAACAGATAAATCATTAGTAATTACAACTTCATATCTCATTTCCCCTAGAATAACAAATGATTCCTCATACTCATGTGGCCTAACAAGCCTTCAAGTTGACTCCTTATGAGCCAAACTATGACTTTTTCCCAGTACAATTATTAATTTGTTCCTTTGCATTGTACGTGGAGCATCACCAAAAATGATTATTCTTTTAGCAATTAGAATACTGTAGTCATAAGTATTTACTTACTATATCCCTTCAAATTTCACTAAGACATTGAGTCCTTACTACAATCTAAAATTAATGTGATCACCTCCCTGCCCTAAACAACTTTTAAGGAAATTGTCTGAAAGAAGACACCTGCTGCAGCAGAACAAATCAAACAAGAAAATTTTAGGAGAAGCCCCCTTAGCCACTGTTTTGGACTATACGTTTTAAAAGGCTGACAAGAGACAGATGACGTCAGAAAATAAATAAGATACTGTTGGATATTTCATATCTAACGTTTTCTTTATTTTTTGAACTGTCATGGTTCAACCCCAGCTGGCAACTAAGCACCAGCCAGCCATGGACTCAATTCTCCCTTAGTGATATGGGGCACAGGATTGGAAAAGTGAGAAAAATTGGTGGATTAATATAAAGATAGTTTAATAGGCAAAGCATGGTGTGCAGCCATCCCCAGGAAAGCAGGACTCCATCACACATAGAAGTTGCTTAAGAAGACAAATGACATCACCCCGAACATCCTTCCATTCTTTCTTCACCCAGCTTTTTATTACTAAGCAGAACACCATATGGCCCTGAGTACCCCTTGGGTGAGGTGGGTTCTGCTGTCCCAGCTGTGTGCCCTCCAAACTCCGTGTGCACTCCAGCCTCCTCACTGGTAGGGTGGGGTGAGAGGGTGAAGAGTCCTTAGCTCTGTGTAAGCCCTGCTCAGCAGTAACTAAAACATCCCTGTGTTATCAGCTCTGTTTTCAGCACAAATCAAAAATTCAGTCCTGCAGTAGGTACTATGAAAAAAAATACCTACCAGCCAAAACCAGCATATTAACCAAGGGAAATAATTTCCCTTTCTCCCCAAAAACCCTTTCTCACTTGGAAACCAGTAGGAAAAACTAAATAAAATTGCAATTAACCTCCCACTCCTTTCCATATTTAACCATAAAAAAAATAATGAAGTTGTAGCTATGATAAGCCATTCCACACAGCATAATGCTACTAAGTTGCTCTCCACACATTAAAAAAAAAGTTTAAAATCACATGGGTCTGATTGCCATTTGCACAAAAGCCACTAATCGCCACTTTGGCAGTATAAAAGAGCTTTGAAGTGGGTACAAATTCTTGTTCTGCATTCTTATTAAGGCTCCTTTCATCTGTCAGAAACATCTAAAAAAAGACAATGGTAATGTCTGTAAAAACTTCCCATCTCACTGTAAAACACACAATCTCATAGTAGCTGTTTATCACAGTGTAAAATTCAGGGAACCTACAACTCAAGAAACTACATCAAAGTAACTGTGTCTTGTCTCCTCTAGCACTTTACACTTAACTGT
Source organism: Melospiza georgiana (assembly GCF_028018845.1). NCBI lineage: Eukaryota > Metazoa > Chordata > Aves > Passeriformes > Passerellidae > Melospiza > Melospiza georgiana. The sequence goes on from NC_080431.1 coordinate 66,734,662, forward strand.
CTGCCTATAAAAGCAGTGTTAATAGAGTTTTCAGAGAAGAATATAAAATGCTGAATCTTATTAGATTCTATTAGATTTGAATAGGGTACCCAGTTGTTATCCCTGGGTCTGGCAGTAATGATCACTTCACTCTACAAAGGCAGGCTTTTTAATAGGAAAGGGCTCTGCTATTTCACCCTCATTTTAATCTTCCTGTCCTATTTCAGAATAACAGGTATCTGTTTTAAACAGGAACATGTGATTAAATCTTTATTAAGAAGTTCTGAATCAAAAACATTAGTAAAGGGATTCTTGTTTTATAAAAGATGTTGATGAGGTGCATGTATGGATATATCTGTAGGTATGAGGCATGCACCCATACAGGACAAAACACTTTCAAACGATGTTGGGCATACAGGTGAATAACAACTGATGTCACTGGAAACAGTCTGAGTGTACAAGCATAAATAAATGCTCTTGCAAGAATCACAGGACTGACTATGCTCTGACTCTTCTCTCATCTACCTTCATGACCTTTCCTTGGCCTATTTTCTCTAATCATCCTGCAAAGTCTACAGGTCACAAAGCTCAGTGCTGCTTCCAAAGGTCTATTACCATCCAGACTAAGTTTTTCTGGTCATACTGCAATCCCCTACCCCTGGTCATTCATGGCTGAGACAACATCAAAACATGAAAATATTAAACAAGAGAGTAAAATGGTTTATTTTCATTTGTCCTGTACTTCAGCAGTGAGATTGGTTCAGAAAACAATCTGCAATGCACCAGCTTAACATTGTACTAGGAAACCACATGGCAAGACCCACACAAAACAGCTTGAATTTCCTAGCATCACTTATCAAAAACAAAGAATCAATCTATTAATTTAAAGAAACACCAAAGAAACAAAACAACAAAAAAAAACTCCCCATGAATCTCCAATGACAACAAGAAAATACAACCACAACAAAACAAAACTGAAAGAAACCAGATGTAAATTTGAGCAGCAATCATATTTGAATGAACCCTTACACCACGACAGTGTTTGAGAGAGAGCTCTTTGTGTTTGTGGTCTTGCATGATGAATGGTTTTTACAAGCCTGTTTCAGACAGCAGAGTGGGGTGAGTAAACTCCAACAGTAGCTTGGGGAGAATGCCACCAGCCAATAGGGTGTAGGAACAAACAAACAAGTTACTCAACTGAGAAAATTCAGGAAATTATTTTCTACATCCTGGACTAGTCTGTCTGGTTGCATTTCTCCCCATCCTTAGCTGTAATTCCTTTGGCTCATCTTAACATTTGAAGATAATCTTTCCCTAAGTGATTATTGATTACTACTTTGAGTATCATCTACTGATAGCTGACTACTTGCTGTGCCTGCAATGTGCTATTGCTGCTGTCTGTGCAATGGATGGGTTTCAATCCTAAAGGTTTTTATGCTGATTTTTAGCTGCTGCCAATACAAGGAGGGCATCTAAGCACACAAATGGTATGCTCCATTTGTAGGAATACTCTGATATGAATATTCTATGAGCTCCTTGTCAAGGAAATTGGTTTTGCATGAATCTTAATTTTAAGTGACTAAAGGGATCACAAATATTATCTTGGTGATTGGTTTTGTATCATTCTTGCAGCTATGTTTCTAGTTATATAGAAAGTTTTCTGGCCCCTGGATAAGAGCGAACAATTCATCTCCATCCAAGGAACATATGCTTCTCAAATAATACCTGTAGATCATTATTAAAGGCAGAGTAATCGTGATTTAACCAAGCAATATGTATAAAGTTATTTTAATATTTTCTCATAAATCCCTTATGCTAGCCATTTAATCAATTAGGTAGAAGTCCACTAAAGGCCTGCTAATTTGAGAAAAATCTGCTGGTACAGAGACTTACAGTACTTCAAAGTGTCCTCTAGACATTATTTTAGAAATGGCAGATTGAAAAAAAGGTCTTTCCCCAAATAAGAGAGTAGCTCTGCACTGCTTTCAGGAGAATTTGGTTGACTAGCCCATAGCTATCACAGCAAATGAAATTGAGGGGAACCAGAACACTGTAAAAGTAGGAATTGTGGTCTTCCAATGCTCTCCAGTAACACAGACAATATATCCAAACAGTACCTCACTAGCCATATGCACTGCAAATTTCAGTTCCTGATCCTGAATTAGTTGAATGGGCTCAGACTGTACATAAATGTTCTTCTACTGGTTAGCAAGCATATAATCTTATTCTTGGAGAATATTTTATCAAGATAGACTGAATAAAATTGAATGACTATTTCAACTATTCTGTCATTTTTTCCTGAATTTTGGCAGGCTATTCTTTACTCAAAGGTTTAGTAGGGCGACATGACAAGTCTTACTGTTGTGAAGGTAAGTAGCTTTTAACAGCAATGTTGAGTTACTCAAGAGAGAAAATTTCAGTCCATAATTAGGGAAATAGAATTCTTCGCTGTCACAGCAGCACTGGAACATCTCACATCTTTAGTTTAAACAAATGTGTGCCACTTATGTCATAGGAAATCTACCTTTCAGTTTGATCCTTTTGGATGTTTGCCAGCATAGTATTGAGGGCTTGAAAAGCGAATCTTTTAGTGGTACATAATCCTGGCACCTGGCATCTTTAAAACCATTTCCTGTCAAGCCAGCAGAAACAGATGTTCCTGTCTGTTTGGCAGTGCTGTTGAAGCAGGTTAAACTCTCTGTATCTATCTTTATGAGAAGGAAAATCTTTATCATTTTTCTGATCATTATTTATCTAAGAATCATTAATCTGCTTTACAGTTTATATAATACAGAAAATACATGAGCCCTTCTCTTTGGCCATCCACATCTTATAATAAATGTGGTAAACATTTCTTACAGTAACTATCCTGGGTGCTTGTAAGGAGAACTGACTTCAAATGATCTTCCACTCTTTACCTCATTGCCTTTCTTCTTCTCTTTTTTTTTAGTTTTCTTTCATGGAGTGTGGATGGACTTAGTACAACTTGCAGGTTCAGCTAATGTTATCAATCTAAACTTTAGTCTCAATCAATTAAGATGGTAAAATGCATAAATTTTCACCACTGGCTAAACAAAAGCAGCTATTCTAAGAGGAGTATTGGCTATAACCATGGTGACCTACCAACACAAAACCTCTGCACTGTCTTGTAACTGTGGTATTATAGTTATTTGTGATATCAACAGCAACCTTTCTTCCTTTCGCATTTATATTTTCAAGAAAAAGAAGCTTCAGCCATAAACTCCTAGTTACAAAGATGTTTCATTCCCCTGATCATACCAGTAACTTTTCCCAGCATATGGCACTATGAATAAAGAGAATTTCACAGGGACTGTGAGGGCAGCCACAGCTTTAATGCTTCCTTGTCTTTACTAAAACAGCAGAACCAAACCTGTTCCACTATATTCTAAATGCATGACTGCATTTTTGTAGTGTCTTCATTTCAGGAATACAGACTCATCCTGGTATCAACTTCTGCAGTCCACTGACTCCAACACCACCCAGCTGCTACTAAGGTTTTGTATCAAATGCACATTCATTGTGTCTAATAAAATTAATTCAACAGTACCTAAAGAAATAGCTGAAGCAGCATCAGAGCCATTAATGTTTCTCTCTGAGAAATGACGAAGTGAAAAGGCAGCAAAATACTTGGAATGTTAAAAAAAAGACTGAATATTGTGTTGTTTTTTAAAAAAGGAGCAAAATAAGAGATTATGGACTATATACTGACCGTTTTTACTTACATTCCCAGCAGATTTTTTAATAAATAAATAATTTAGATATTGGCAAAAAGCTTGCAAAAGACATGCACAATGGCTATCATGTACTTTTGAAAAACACCTTGTGTTAAATCAGTCTATATCGTCTTTTATAAGCAAGATAGCAAAGACTCAAGTCTGGACATGAGCTATCTGATATTTAGGAATTTTTACTCCAGGTAGCTCAAATGATGCTTTCACAACCAAGTTATAAGCATATGATCTAGATTTAAACATCATACTTTTTGTTGCTTTTCAAAATAATGTATTTTACTAGTAATCAAATTGAAGAATACCTAGCATAAAACTTCACCTGGGTTTGGGTTTGTCTTTCCCTTCATGGCAGGAATTATGAAATTGAGTTTATGCTTTTGAAATCTGCAAGAAATGTGAAAGTGGATAATTCAAATGTGAATGGATAATTCAAAGTAATCTTGACAAACTGGACACAGGGAGTAGAAATAATAAATAAAATTCAAAGGGTGATAAGGGGCAAGTTGTACACTTGTGCAGGAAAAATCCATTTAAACAGAATACAGAACAACTGCTCAGGAAACACACTTCAGAGTAGGGTCTGAGATTACAGCAGATGACAGCTGAATATGAGTCAACAGTGCCACACTTGTGAAAAAAAGTAGCATCGTCTGCAGGTCATACTGAAAGCATAAGAATCTGCAATTCTTGAAAAAAATTCATGCTGAGGCAGCTGCAGCATCTGGATCATTTTTGATCAAAACTTTCCAAATAGGAAAGTCCAAAAGAGAATTAGAAGAATGATGAAAGGACAGGAAATTCACCTGTCATTTGTTTAGAACAATTTAGCTCATGGTGTGAGCTAAAATCAGGAAGACTGAAAAAATTAAATTTGTCTAAAGAGGAGAAGATTGAGGAGGTAGCTAATAACTAAGTATGGCTGCCAGAGAGAATGTCATGCTAATAAGAGCTAAGATAGGTAGATAGGAGATTGAAATTGTACTAACAAAAGTTCAAGGAGGACTTTAAAGACATTTTTCCTTTGGTAAAGATAAAGGAATTAAACTGCTGAAATAAACTGCAAAGAGGAAAGGGAGAAGTTGTTTAAGAATAAGCTAACTGAGCATTTGTAATGATATATCTCAGAAGGTACAGTGGACTACCTCTCCCCCTCCCACCACCAAAAATGCCTTCTAGTCTTATTTTTCTGTTATGCTTTTCCTTCATTCTGTTACATTTCCTTTGTCTGGATATGGATTGGACTATTTCTTCATTTGTTATGTAAGTGTTTTATGATATTAGCTAAATCCCATTAAATCATCCCTTGGGAAGAGTTATCAATTATAATATCAGCCTCTTTAAAGTTAATAAAATGTCCATTTCTTTGAGATATGTCACTTCAGCTTTGCAGTTAACCATCCTGCATTTGAGCACTGCCGAGCTGTTTACTGTTGTATCTTTGAGATTTGACAGATTTTATTTGATAGATGGTGATTTATTCTTTCAGCATATCAACATTATCCATTTAGCTAAATAAATAATACTACAGATGAGTATTAAAATATAAATGGCTTACCCTGCTGCATGGATGAAATAATACTTTCTAGCAGGCCACATTCTTGGAATAAAAAGAATAAATTATTATCATCACTTCCAAGATTCCTAATAATTTACAAAATATATTCTGTGTTATCATTTATAGGGGTACCTCAAACAAAGTTTCACTATTTTATGACCTGAAAGCAAAAGGTAAACTACTAAATATAGTTCATATTGTGCAATGGAAATGCCAATGAAAAATGCCTACCTCAAAGAAGAATTTTAAAACCAAACCTCCCATTTGAGCAAGAATTTGTCATTTAGAATAGTAAGAGAAGCAGTATTGCTTATTGTGCAGATCACTTCTTCCAATATCAGTTGTATATTTTATTGGTACAATTACAAATCAGTGCAGAAAGGGAATGATGCCATCAGTTATTAATGTCTATAAAAACATTGTTGTAATAGCTTTAAAAAGAGTTAAGTACTGGTCCTTAGGGAAAGCTGGGGTGCCTGTAGTCCAGCCAGTACAATGTAGGGATGAGTGGCACTTAGATGACCCAAAAGTCCACTTGTTGGTGTTTGCATCACTTACCACACACAACTTTAAACTCCCTTCTGAAGGCTCTCTTGAGGCAGAAAAATTGTTTGTGTGTGGAATCAATCATCACTCTTTACTCCCAAAAACAGGGTGGCCAGAGCCAATTAAGGCAATGCTTATTGAGGGTGATCCCCAGCCCTTGCAAACTCCAAAATCATTCTTGCTCTCTGTCTGGAAGATTTCTGTTGGGCCTAGGCCCAGGCTATCATGGAGTCCAGACTGACAGACCTGGAACAGTGCCCTGGGGCTGGCACTGGTAGCTTGCCAACTGCAGTCTTTACCCAGCTCCTGAGGCACCAGTCAGGAGTGGACTGGTTGTCTGATTTCAGACCTCCAGACTGAATCTAATTTAACTGAGGCATTCACTGGGAAACAGGAAATGGACAGAGATACCTTACGTACAGCCATTTACAGTCACATATACTCCAAAATATGAGTCCAGACACCACTGTATTGCCATCATTTCCTTTTTTTTACCTGAAGAGAGCCCCAAAACACATATGGGGCTCCTCTGAAAACCTCCAATGTTCACCACTGATTGCAAAAGAAGGTTAGGGGTGTTTTATAGATCCTCTATATCATCTTGCAATGCAGTGCCCAAGTTAAAGGCTCTTGAGAAAACACTTCAGGTCTTACCTTAGACAAATTATAAAAGAATAGTTGTTCCATAGTTCTGAAGCAGCAGAGGAGAATTTGCTTTCAGGATTACTCTAGAGTGATGAGTTCTTTCCTGTGAGGGTGGTGTGACACTGGAACAGGTTGCCCAGAGAAACTGTGGATACCCAGTTCCTGAAAGTGCTCAAGGCCAGCTTGGATGGGACTTTGAGAAAACTGATCTAGTAAAAGGTGCCCTGCCCATGGCATGGGGGTTGGAACTAAATAATCTTTAGGAGGAAGGTCCCTTGCAATCCAAACCCTTCTATGATTCTGTGATCCAACTGGAACAGAAGATACCTGAGAAACTTGAATAAATTTTCCCTAGATGTCTTCCCCTGTTTGCAATAACTACAGACAGGGACTACAAAACTTCATGTAGTTTTTAAATGACAATATAAGGTTACATCTATCTAGTTACATCTAACAGAACAAATAAATTGAACTACTACATTAAGGCCTTGTTCTACCTATAGTCTCTCTGTTCAAATCTCCTCTGACATCCTTGGCAGTTGTGTTGTGGACTCAAATGAATTACAAAGAACAGAGGTACAACCTGTTCTGAATCAGTGTGAAACCTTTGCATTAAGGCCATAGCTCCAGTTTCCCCCCAAAGTACCATGACTTTTCTCAACTGATTTCATGGAAGTTTTCCCAATAACCTTCAGGACTTGGGAAAAAAAGAGCCCTTTCTGAGCACTTCATAATACTGATTTAGTACTGCAAACCTCACACTTGCCATTCCAATCTTACTTTACATATTGATGAATATCACATTTCCTCACCCAACTACTAGCAATCTGCAAAGAATTGCCTGCCATTGCTTTGTTTTCAAAATGAAAAAAATTTCTTTTAAATCTGGCCTTTCTTTGTGTGCCTTTCCTTTACTCAACACTCATATGCAGGTGATGTTAAAGCACACTATGCAATCCTTTAAGACTGCATTACCCATGGGTATGCACAAAAGAAAAAGTACTTTAGTATGAAAAATGAATGTAATATACAGTAGAAATAATCTCTGAATCTCAATTAACTTGGCTTCTGAAAGATTACAAAGCAAAAATCAAATTTTATTTTATTTACTAATTTATTGCCTCCGGTTAGCATATGCTGTTACAAAACACCTTGGAATTGCTGTCAATAAGAATTGAAACATCTGTCTCAATAAGGTTCTATTAGGTAGCTGTTGTGGTGTTGTGAGCGTCCCCAGGATGAGATGAGAGATGAGAATTTGACTCCAAGTTCTCAGAAGGCTGATTTATTATTTTTAACATTAGATTAAAATAAATTATATACTAAGTCTATACTAAAGAAAGAGAAAGGAGTCATCAGAAGGCTACACAAGAATGAATAATAAAAACTTGTGACTGACCAGAGTCCCGACACAGCTGGACTGGGATTGGTCATTAAGTTAAAACAATTCACATGGAACCAATGAAAGACTCACCTACTGCATTTCAAAGCAGCGAAACACATGGAGAAGCAATCAGATAATTATTATTTACATTTTTCTCTGAGGCTTCAAAACTTCCCAGGAGAAGCAATCCTGGCGAAGGGATTTTTCAGTAAATATCATGGTAACAGGTAGCAGCATACATGTTGGGGACGACTTTTTTCCAAAAAAGATTTTCACACTGGCAATTAATCTTTTAGCTTTCTGAGTGTTCATTCAGAGCATAAAATTATTTAGGAGAAACTGATAACCTGACAATATCCATTTGCCTTCCTCCTATCCCTGACATTGCTGCAAGTCCCTATTAGTTCCCACTTCTTTGGAAAGGCCATGAATCGGAGTGGCTCATGATCATATTTGCAGAAATCACACAATTGCCTAGATACAGGTTTATTCAAAGAATGAAGCCTTCATTAAGAATGTATAAGGCTCTAAAAATACAATAGACACCACGTCTAATAGTACAATGCACAATGTCAATTTGATATGGCATGAAACAGTCTTGTAGAGAAGATGCATTTCTGACTGGCTTTATATGTCTTTTTACCACCATATTTGAAAATAGGCCTGGATGCAGTACCAGCAGCTTTTTGGTTTCATTCTTTGCAAGATGAAGTCTAAAGATGACAGCAGTAACTATGAAATGCAAATTCATAATAGCCACATGGAAACAATATAAACTGTATTATAATGTGTTGAAGATATCATAACTCACTAAATTGAATACTCTACCAAACTTCTGAAATACTGCTGGGAGTTGGAAGATTATATGATAAGCAGTGCAGATTCTTTTATTGCCCTGTCAGTCCATCCTCATCCTCACCATTAAGTCTTCCATTTATTCATTTGTCTCGGTGAGTCCCTGTAAGCCTTTTCATAAAATGGAATCCAGGGATTTTTCAGGCTCAATTTATCATACAGTAGAGTTTGAAACATCATATCTTTCCCAGAAATTTATTGCTGTGTGACTAATAACTTTTTTCAATGACATTGCAGACCCAGCCACGATAGAAATATCACAAAGTTATGACCATTTGTCTGGGATACAAAACTGCACAAAAATGAGTTGATGCTTTCAGTAGATCACTGCTCTCAGCAAGACTCATTACAATAGACACTAATAACTCAAAGATTAGACTGACCTAGGAAAACTATATTCCTTAGGTAGTCTTCTTATGATTCCAGGTCACAGACATGCCATATCAGTTCTATCAATTTGACAGAATAAACAATTTGGGCTTCATGGAAATGTTATTAAGATGTGGTCTTTAAAACACTGTTTTTTGAGAGACATAATTTTCAAAGATAAGAAGCTAAAGCAAATGCTATATTAATGTTTTTAGTGCTGATGTTATTTGCATGCATAGAGGCAGAATTTTCCATGTATTTCTATGGCCATGCCAATAATCAGATATAATTTCCTTGACTAACTAGGTATGTGACACACTGAATATGTATACTGTATGTGATTGATGTCTACAGTATTGCATGTATTGTTACAGGTGGCATTGTGGTTTCACCTGCTAAACATTTGTTGTGCAGTATTCAGCGCTTGTACAGTCCTTCACTGTGCAAAAACACTTTATGTTAACTGTAAATACCAACCAGGTTAATTAAACCTGATATGCAGCATACTGAATATGGACTTGCAATACAATCAGTAAACAGCACTTCGATCTAGGAAACATTGGTTTTACTCCCGACTGCTCTGGATTCTGTGGTTCTGAATAACGTCTCTTAATGTTTAGTCTTCCTGAGTGATGTAATGACAGATTTATAACTGCCTACATAGGCCTTAACTTTAAGGGTCAGTGCGTTCAGCTGGTTGCAAGTTTTTCCAGTCACAGATGCTCCCTGAGATGGAATCACATTGCCCTAAAAACTCACTGTATCCCATTAAAGTAGTCAGTAAGAAAAATTAAATTGCCTAAAGCTCCAAGGAGAAATAGCATAAGCAAAGGGGACTGGTAAACATAGAGGCAGGACACTCAAATATTTAGGTTTTTATCAGTAATTTCATCCTTAAAAGATATATTTTTAATCTAATTTAATAACTTTAGTGCACTTCCTATTATCTTTAGCTTTTTAAAAACTATTTATATTTTTTCTGGAATCTTTTCCGTTTTATAGATGAAAATTGCTTGATATATGTTTTCTTGTTTTCTTCAAAAAACTAAGAACAGTCACTTTTTCCTTTCTTTAGTCTCACTCAGTAGATAAATCATTTTGCAGAAAACCTGCATGAAATCTAAAAAAGCACTAAGTTGTCCAAAGTGCAGGCATTAATGGCATCTGCAAAAGAGTTTGACAACCTTTCCCATGTTTCCTACATACAGTTTATTTGTTTATGGCTTATCAGGAAAGTAAGCTTTCTGAAGGTGTTTGAAGTTGTGTTACTGAAGACAGGTAACAGCTGACAGCAAGCAAGCTGACAGATTCTTTGCTTAGAGTGCAAGACACAGCTTTTCAGCTGAATGATGGAGGTATCTGGTTCCAATGTTGGCCTAGAACTCTCCACCTCAGCAAAATGCTTTAGTTTGACCCTCTGCTGTGAAGCAGAATGTTTAATTCCATCCAGGAAATTCAGGAATCAAGCCTGCATGCATATTGCCAGAAAATGCTCTAACTGAGGAGCTCTGCTGCTGCAAAGAAGCCAGTGGCTTGTTCTCCCATAGAGTGTGCTTTTTACACTCATGTTCCTGGCTGTAGTGGGAAGGAAATCAAGGAGAAAGGTGGTTTACTGGATACAGCCCCTTTGGCACTCCCTCTTTGCATGTTTAGCCATTCCCTGTTTTGTCTACTAAACACAGCCACAAATGTCATCTTTTGACATCCACCTTTCCCCATTCACTGTCCTCCAGCTTTGTCTCAATTGTATTCCTGAAGCCAGGCAAGTACATCTTTGTGCTGTCACCCTGGCTGCCAGGGCAGGAAAGGCCCTTGGGGGCCCTCATGCATATGCATTGTCCATTTGTATTTTTCTCTTTCTCATCATTAATTTTTCTGTTCACTGACTAGTTTCAAAGCTTGTTTTATGGAAAGGTCAACACCTGAAAAACTATTGTATATACAACACTTGTAGCAGTGATCAAGCAGATCATCAAGCAGGTGATGAAGCAGAGAATAAAGAACCTATTAACACCCCAAGTAAACTGTAGGGTGATGCAGGAGCTAAAGATGTCATTGGTGCCAGAAAACATAAGGGAGATGAAGTTCTTCCTTTTTCCTCTCTTTTCCTCGACGTAATAACCATGAGAAAGCTTCACTTGGATTTCACAAAGAGACACACCAAAATCAGATAGTCATGGGACACAAATCTGAACAAAGCCAAGATTTTTAATTTCCTGTATTCAAAAGACTACTTGGAGCACTCTATTCCTGATAACATTTTCACACAACAGTAGCTGAAGCAGCTATCATGTAGGCATAAGGACTAATTGTCAACAGATAATTTATGAGAAAGGTTTTGGTTTGTTCTGGTCACATATTGTCAATTCACAGCCAGATTCCTACTAATGAAGTAAATCAGCAGGTATTTCTCTTTAAGTGTGTATAGGATATTCACACATTCACACTAGAAGAGAGTAAATAGTTGTATCTGTTATCCCACATTTAACTGCAGTGGCTCCTTTGGATAGAAAAAAATCAATCAATACCACAAGTTTTCACAGGAGGCATAAAAAGCTCCCAAACTTGTAGTGATTAACTTGAAAATGCCTCAGTGAATATTTTTTCTTTTTCTGTCTTAGGGCTAGTCAAGCAGGATGTTCTGGCATACAGCTGGAAGGATGATGGCCAACACTTGTACTTTTGTGTTCTGGTCCCTGAAACAGGTGTTCTAAAAAGACAAATGCACTTTATAGACCCAGAGATTATCAGGGTTATCGGAAAGCAACAAACGTAAGAAAAGTTGTGGCTTATATAACAATAGCTTCAGTTTTCTATGGAATAAAAATAAGTAGACCCATTATTGAATTTAAGAACAGGATCAAAACGGGATTTTTGACAATAAAAGTTGAAAGAAGGTTACCTAGCTCCCACAGCAAATATTAAAAAAAAAAAAAAAAAAAAAACAACAACAACAAAAAAAAAAAAAAAAACAGAAAGAAAAAAAGAAGAAAGAAGACATAAGAAGCCCATATGAAATACCAGAGAGGAAAAAAGGTAGCATTTCAGTTTGTTGCAGGCATAGAATCATAGTATCATAAAATGGCTTGGCTTGGACCCTTGATATCATCTTGTTCCAGCCCTGTTGCCATGGGCAGGGAACCTTCCACAAGACAAGGTTACTCAGAGCCTCCTCCACCCTTGAACACTGCAGGGATGGAAAGTACACAAAATCTTTTGATTTATAGATTTTCTTTTTTTGAGTACAGATGTATAGTAGAAGATGAACAGAGAGGACACTAAGAAAAAAGGAGCTGTCTAAAAGTCATGCAGCTATCACTTAATGTCCAGGGACTTGACTAGACCTCTTCTTTTTAGGTTGGCCAGATGGATGAACTAACGAAAGGCAAAACTGAAGCAACACAGATATTCAATGTATACCCTAACAAGCTCATTTACAAATAAACTTAGAATTTGCTTTCAGTCTTGAGTGGTGGAAAGCAAAACTTTAGTAAAGAATGATGCTTCATCATTGCCTTGCTTTGCTCGTGTGTGAGTGTAGGAATTACATACTCTGCCTCAAATTCACATGGAATATTTTCATTTTATTTTCTCAGCCATGAAAATAAATATTTATTGAAAAGCAACATAATATTTCATTTTAGTACTTAGGATTTTTTCACATCTATGCAATAATTGATACCATGAATAAAATCATTACTGTACCCCTGATAAGACAGGAAACAAGGCCTTAAAACTCACTATATTGAATTTTCTAAAAGACACTGGTGTGGCAGGCTGATTTTTCATTAAAGTGGAGTAGTCTAAAAAACTAAGGAATTACTCATCCTACTGAGGTACTGCCCATGCAGTGCAACAGTTTCCTGTAGTGCTTTGTTTAAAGATGCATCTTTGCAAAGGCTTCCAAACATTCAAAATACAACTCCTTTTTCAATCATTTCAATTCCAAATATTCAAAATACATCTCCTGTTTCAATCATTCCAATTTCAGTAGGATCTGCATGCTCCATTTTCTTTCAAAGTCAGAGGAGAACATGGTTCTGCCTATAAGAAATCTACAAAAGTCAACAAGACAAGATTCCTCTGATGCTGAATTACATTGCACTGGTGAAGTTATTACTCTTACTATGAAGGACCAGGCAGACTGATTAGAACATAATGCAATCATGCTTCACGATGCTCATGCAGGGGGATGAGGAAAGCCATTTACTTGCTGGTTGGTGTGCTACTCCCAGCTGTATCTAGTGCCCATCTGAAACATTCTGGGCGCTGGCTCAGACTGTGGAGCCAGCCAGTCCAACTCAGGAGTGCTTAGCACCAGCCCTCTCTATTTAGCCAGGAGCAAAGCAGTTGGAATGCCACCAAACTGGGCCATTGGAAGAAAAAACAATCAAGCAGTACAGATGATCAAGGCCCCAGTGCTTCAAATAATTTCCTGACCTGCTTGTTTAGTCCTTGAGTTACCTTGACAGACGGACTGCCACAACACTCTGCTCTCTCTGTCCCTGTAACCTCCTACAATGAAAGTAAAATTGAGAGATCATGAAGCACATTGATTATGAGCAGAGGCTGGAAACACAGGAGTCACGCTTTTTTCAACATGCATGCTGAGAATCACCAGTTCTTGAAACCAGCAAGAGCAGATGTATGACAAAGTACTACTCTTTAATGTTGGGTTACTATTGAAAAAAAAAGTTTTTTTGTTTTCCTCAAGGCTTCTTCTAAAGGAGTTAAGCCTACCATATTGCCTGGAAGAAAAGACTGCAGTTTTACTAGCCTTTGACAACCAAGTAGCCTACCGAGAGGATGGAAATAATAGAGAGGAACCTGGTTTCCATATCTCTTTTATCAATTTACAGACACTATAAATTCCAATATGCAGCCACAGTTGCAGAATAAAAAGATGCCTGTTTTCTGTATCAGGCATCCTTCACCCATAAATTGTTCCAAAGCTACACTCAGTAAACACAAAATGAAAGGAAAGGTGCAACAGGAGGATTTCATACTCATGAATTTAATGTGAAAAGTTTCAACCCCATTTCATTTATGCTCTGGTTTGGGAGTCCCAAAGTAAAGCTCTGCCAAGGGAAGAGCCCTCATCTCAACATTTCTGGAAAAGCCCAGCTCCTTCTTGTGATCATCTGTACAACACTGAGGTCATTTAAGCTCTCCATCTAAAATAACATACAAATAAAATACTACAGTAACTCATACGGGCAGCAGAAAGAACAGGCCTCTGAAGCATCCAGATCCTATGTAATCACACAGAGAAAGGAAGAGAATAAATTTGGGATTCTTTTGTCAAAAAACTAGAAGAGAGTAGAACTGGGTTTTCTTTTTTAGTTTTTAGGTTTATTTTTTTTTTCTTTTTTGAGAGTTTGTTGGTGTTTTGTTGTTTTGGGGTTTTTTTTTGGTTTTTTTTTTTGGTTTTGTTTTTGTTTTTTTTGAAAAAGCATAAATCTTTTTCCAAGTTCTTAGGGAAACAAAGCAAAGAAAAAGTCTTTCCAATGCCACAGCTAGACAAGGTCAAACTTGGTAAAAATGTCAACCCATGTAAAAATTAACTGAGCCCTTTCTCTAGTACAGTTTCACAGAGAAACAAATCATGCAAGGAGTGACCTCACTGAAAACCACATATTTGGTCGAATATATAACATATGAACATTCAGTTTTAAATATCTTTTTACTTCTTTTAATCTTTCCTTTTCTTTTTAGGGGGGAGAGGGGGTAAAGAACATTAAAGCTGCCAATGGCTTACTGAAGAAAAGAGTCAAGTGAACTCAGCTGAATTTGTAGACAAGCAATCCCCTTATGGGCATCACAGAATGACTGAAAACTACCACTGGTCTTATAGCTCAAATGCAGCTTCTCAGCATGTCTTTCTCCCTGTGCATAATAAAGTCAGAGACCAATTTTTTTCGTGCCAGAAGCCCATAACTCACCCAACAGCTTTCTTCAAATTTTCTGCATGGGGTGAAGGAAGGGGCATTGAAAACATGAATTAAACATTGGAGGGGAAAGCAAAACAAACAAAAAATGGAAGGGAGGTTTTATTTAGTTTTAGCCTGAACAATAAATGTTTGGGTTAAATTATTTCTGAATATTTCTAAATATGTTACAATTAGCATCTTAGACAGTTTTCATTTTATGTGCTGTGCCACTGATTAGATATAACTTCACTGAAATAAAATCAAACCAGAAATTTAGCCTATTGTAACAGATCTTGTCATTCTCAAAGGAAATTTTCCAATGTTTCCAGCCTATTTGATGTTCAAGTTTATTTTGTCATTCAGTATAGGATGACCTTGGCTACCAGTTAACAAGGGACATTGTCTACTTAATAGAGCTGACAAAAGGCACATAAAAGACAGTGAAATATACATAATACTTACTAACTATGACTAAATCCCACAGGGCACAACTTTAAGAAAGAACATTTGTGTTCTGTAATCTTCCATTATGACTGGGGGGTTTTATTTCTCCTACAGTGTCACAAAATACTGGCATGCAAAGCCTCGGTCTCCATGAAGTGTATAAATCTAAATGAATTTCCTTATACACTGAGATTACAAGCTAGAAAAAAAAATCGGACAAAATAGCCAACTAACAGAATGGAAATTTAAAAGCTAGACAAGCTAAGAAAATGAAGAAAGTAACTCTTGGCAGTATTTGAGAGAAGTCATCTAGAAGGATGGTGAGGAAAATAGACTAGTAGAAGAAACTTGGCTGCACCACAGATTCTGGCCTTGCAAAGGCAGATATCACTTCTCAGTTCCACCATAATAAATGGCGCAGTACACAACTAGATAAATGTGATTTATACATATAAAAAATTATTCAACAACAGGGAAAATAATCTGCTTTGTGAAAGGAAGGGTTAAAGGATTTCTCTTCCCATTACTTCACATTATTTGTCCTATGTGAAGAAGTGCACTTGAGTATTCCATGGACTACATTTATGAAGGGAAAATAAATCTTTTGGATGTAAGCCCAAATAAAGAAGAAAGAAAGAAGGTACAGCTGACAGTATGTGACCTGGCTTCTTAATGTAGAATGGGGGATAATAACTCAGAGACACCAGAGCCTTCCAAACCCACATGGTTATAGCTGAAGATATCATTTCAGATAATTCAAATTATGGTATATCTTCTCTATGTCCAGGGAGATCCAAAGGAGGCCCACTGTGATATTTTATAACCTAAAAGCTAGGTGCAATCTCCAGAGGAGCTGATGGCATTATCTGACATAAGAGCTGCAGAAGCTTGTTTTCCAAAAACTGTGCATAATTTAACCAACTATTTTCCTGCACTCTGTTTTCTAGATGGAAATTTTTTAAGCTTCAGACAGAAAGAGGACAAAAGTGTTTATTACATCTGAGAGAGATAAAGAATTTTCTTCCAGATGACCTTTATACTTGCGTGCATGTATTGCCCAAAAATTAAAGTGGGAAAATGCAAATTATTTAAGCTGCAGTAAAACCAATATAATTTATTTCCCTTCCCTAAGAGTTATTGTCAAGACTACAGAAACTTGAAGCAGGTAAAGAAATGAAATTAATTTTAACAATGATTCTTTGGCTCAAGTGAGTGAGCTATCACATTCTTATAGGCACAAACTCTTCTTTTTAAACAGAGTTTAAATTTTCTGAATTCTACTTCTAGTTCCATGAAGGCTGATGCATACATAAAAATTAAATAGTTGAACAATTATTTGCATATCTAAAGCCTAAAATGTAGCCTAAGTGAAGTTTGACATTACACTCAAAAGGACATTGCAGTCGACATCTTTAAAATGCCTGTTTTCAACAATCTAGACTTTGATATGGTTTAAGACCCTCTTGTAGAGCAAAAAGGGGCATTTTCCAAGAGAAGCAGAGATTTTACAAAAACACTTTAAAAAAATTCATTCCTATGCAATCTTTGTTTTTTCAGTATGTTTAGCTATGCCCATGAAAACATGAAACTTTTTTTTTCCAGCTTGCTCTTCAAGACTGGCACAGTTACAGGTTTAACCTTCCCTCTTAGACCAAGACAAATTGCTCTATCATTGCTATTTTATTTTTATAGTCATTACAACCTAAAATTTTGTCTCAGCAGTGTGGCTTTTTATTGGCCTTTTGAAAACACTGGGTCAGAAAATTCAAACTATAAAGCAGCCATTACTTGGTTATTGATGCTAACCCTTTGATAGGTCTGAGGAAGTCAGGTACATTATGTCTGAGCCTTTGAACATTTTTTTCCTTTTCATTTCAGCAAGCATTAACATCAGAGACATCAAGCTAATCCTTTCAGCTTCTAATCAGTGTTGTGGACACTTTTATTTCAGCAACTGAGCCTCTCTTCAGCTGCTGAGAATTTCAGATTGAAATGTTAATGATTCTAAAAATGTCACTGAGATGACAGTGCCCCTTTCTGCTGCCTACAGTTTTGTAGGAAAACAAAGTTACTGGAAGAAACACTTAGTGCAGAGGAAGTACAGCCCGACTGCAACCATCCTACAGGTGTAACCTGACATTTTAGAAAAGACACTATCCTAAAGTACCACTGTTAGTAGTCAGCATAGATCTGTCTGCTCTGGTCCGTGCCCTCTTCACTCATCCTGCAGGAACTGGGTGTACTTTCTGCTATTCAGTGGTTTCACTAACCATGTCCTGTCTGGTGAGCTTCCCTGATGATCTCTGTGAGATTCCATGAGAACCCCAGACCTCAAGACTAGACTTTTCCTATAGTGTTACTTTACCTTCTCCAGAAGATACCTATGTTGTCCACCAGAGAGATGCCACGGAGAAGCCAGAGTGAGTGAAAGGGTTATTTTCTGACTGAACATGTTGAATGCTAGCATTTGTTCTTAAATAATCAAGCTTGGCTCTGCTTTCTTTTCTTCCTCTCTTGCGACCAAACAGCATGAAATAAAAGTGAAGAGAGTGCTTTTAAATTTTTTTTGAGCAACATGGAGCTCAAAAAGAACGGATCACACTTTAAACCCCTAGGAAAAGGAAAGAACAAAAACAAAAACAAAAACAAAAACAAAAACAAATGAAAAACAAACACAAAAGCAAAAGCAAAACCAAAAATTCCTTTGTTATAAGCCAGGATTTTCATATAAGTCCCAAAGTCCCAGATCTCAAACTCCAAAGAGAATATTAAAGCTTATTACAATTAACCCCCCCAAATCACAAGAATTGAAAATACTAAAAAATTTAAAACTTTTGTCCATTATAGAAGTGCACTAAAGAGCTTAAAAAGTTTTCATATTTTTTCAGGGGAATAAACTCTTTCTCTTCTACCTGCAAGAAAACTTTGATTCAGAGTGAAGGGAGAGACAGCTACTGATGCTTGCCAACAAAATGAGGCAGAGAAATTGTTCCTGCTCATAAAGGCACAGACACTGCTAGAAAGAATATCAAAATAATAATTGTTCAAGATTTCTAAAACCATTAACAAATTTCAAAATGTTACTATAATCAAACATTGGTCAAATCTTTTTTGCTTACTAGCTCTTTTCTTATAACAACAACTCCAGAATACTTCAGTACTGGTGGAATATTTTGACCAACCTGGCTGAAAGTATATATGCAAAACACTTAATGCAGAATTAAGGAACCCAGAAACCATTATAAACCCATGATTTTAATCTCTAATGTGTGCTGCTAAATATTTTTAAATTTTTAAAATATTTATTAATAGTGTCTGCAGTCAAAATCAGCAGCAAAACCATTTTTTACAATTCTAATACAAATTAATTGGTGCAACATCTGCAAAATCTTATCAGCACTGTCTTGCTAAGACTGAGAACTGATAAGCAACTCCACTATCCCTCCATCACACTTTTTTATACAGAATCAATGTTTAGCAAAAGGAGTGGTGTTAGCGATTGTTATCTGCCATATTACAGGCCATTTTGATATATCATGATAGGTCAAGCTCTTAAAATAGACATCATGCTTCAGAGCTTCAAGACTTCTAAATTTTGTGATAGCTTTAATTGACACACTTCTAAAGAACCAAGTCCTCTTCACTGATTTTATTATATGAACAAGTGGGGCTGCAACTAATTTTTCTTGATGGGTAAGTCAGGTACATTTCCACTGAAACAAGTGGGCACTGGTGTTTCATTCTCTTCCATTCTACACTGTATATGGTCTGCAGCAGAAACTGTCTTCATTTTGCCTGAGTCTTTCTAGATGGGTGGTGGTGTTTATTTAGTGACCGAATTTGGACTTTCTGATAGTTTATGTACAAAGACTTCACAGTTCTCAACAAAATAGTAATTTTTATCTCCAAGCCTTTCTTGCAGTAATTGCAAAGGAATATGGGTGCACAACACACAGAATTACGGTAATTCTTTCTAGTAACATTTGTCATTGGTAAACGTGCGTTTCGGATTTATTCACAAGTTCCTCTCTAAGCAGGGGCAGGCCTGGTTTCACAAACCTTCTCGGCAAAACACAAGACTTTCTGGATTCATGTTTGAATTTTCTTGAATTGTCACTATTCTGACCTAAAGACAGGTCCCATATTTTCCCAAGATGGATAATGTTGGATATCTTTTTCCTGCCATTTTTAAATGCACCTTGGTCCTGCTTATGAAACAATCTATTTCAATTAGGTAAATATGTGCATACAATGACCAGCTTTGTCTTCAAAGCATTTTAAGGATATTCCAGCCTTTTAGAGCATTAGCCTTTTCTTGATTAATTTGTAATGTCAGTATTAACATCTGTGTTATTCTTTTTTAAATAAGGAAAAAAATTCCTCAATGATCTCTATTGACCAAAGTTTCCAAAATAATGTTTACTTTCGCATCTTTGCAGTTAAATTAAAAGTCAGTACTAACACAAGCAATAGTTTGCCAATAAATGCAAACTACTTTGGCCTTTCCTGAGTCCTTCTAAGACAGCTCACTCCTAGAATAAATGACAGTAGCATTTTCAAAGCTGCTAAATTATTCCAATCCTACTGAAGCAGATACTGTCTGGCATGAAGGATCCTAAGACTGGTGAATCTGAACAGACAGGAGTAACTGAGTGAGCAGACTTCACTGTTAAAACTGTGATAAAGAGCTTAAGATAAAAGGAGAGATTTATATTGAAATAGCAGCTTACAGTAGCAGATCAGTTTAATTTACTCCACCATGTAGTAAGCAAAAAGCGTGTAAAAGGTGGGTAGACAGATTTGACTTGTGGATCAATATTCTGTTGATCTCTGGCCACAAAATAATTAATCTCTGCAGTGCAGGACAAAAGTAAAGGGGAATTTAATGTCAAATCAGTTAACCACAATCTGAAATTGAAAAAGCAGTATTGATAATGATGGTTAGCACAAGTTCCTCCTATTAAGTGATATCATCCAGTGCATTCATTGTAATGTATTAATTACACAGTGCAGTCAGCTTGATCTCCTAGGCTAACATCATAGCAATCAATTCCAGCAGCGTCTCCACCATTCTGTTAAGAACTACATTTCCTTAGCTGACTCAGAACTTCTTAGAGAAAAATTTAATTTCAGCTATCTGCCATAAACTCTCTTTATCTACAGAGCTCTTATTTCGGAGGGAACACAAGTCTTTGGAAAATAAATTTAGACATAATGCATCATTATTTTAATATATGTGGAAATTCCATTTGGAGACCAGCTTTATTTGTCAGGTGAGACTTTAAGAGACACAAATAGATTCAGTCTTCTTAAAAAAGGAAAATAAAAGAAAAGCATGCAGGGACTGATGGCAGAGGGGGTGATAGTAAAAAAGATAAAACAAGAGGAAACAGATAATTAAGCTCTTCCAAGAACAGGATATTTTTTAAGGAACAAATACAGACAGTGTGCATATTAAATTAATAATGGAGAAGATTAGAAAAAAACAAAAACACTATGCAATTGTACTAAAATAATAACTGCTTGAAATTACAGGAATATTCCAAAGACTAACATTCTTACTTCTGGGCATCCCCTCAAGTAGTTGATAACTCATCCCTTATTTTAAAAAAGTGAGATCTTGTCAAGTTCTCTCCTGTTGCTTTGCAGTTTTACCCTGAGTTGTTCACGTTATAAGTTCAAACATTTTTTTTCTTGTCCCTCATCAGAACCAAGGCTTCTCAGTTTTTCTCATGAAAGAGGAGTAGCCAAACAGACACATTGACCATGTTGGACTGAGATTTATTCACTTAATTTCAGCCAGCTGCCAGAGCTCCCTGATCAAGAAGTAGCACTGAGGTTCCAGTGCCCCCATGGGACACAGCATTGCCTTCCCACACAGCCATAAATCAGATCTCATGGCATCAGCTCAGTGCAAGAGAGACCCCTGCTAGAGCCACATCCACTTGGGTGAATTTGGAACAGGGCACTTTCCCTTTGTCACAGACACTGCTGTAAAACTAAGCCAGGTAAAATCAAGACTCATGTGGTGGGACACCTCAGCAAATGTCTGCTCTGAAACTAGTCACTCAAGGATCTCCCTCTAAACACAGAGAAAATGGGTTTTTTTTAAAGGTTTGGGTTATCTGATCCATTTTAGCTGTCCACAAGCTAAATCTCAGAAGCTCCTGTTTCTCTCCACTGACTACAAAACAAGGTTCAACAGCCACCTTAGGTGTAAGAAACCACAAGAAATATGAATTTGGTCAGATAAATGCATTGCCTACTCCTTTCACTGGCTCTCCATGTATCATCCTTTATCTTATTGCAACTTCTCAAAAAAGCATTTTTCCCTATCATGCACTCTTTTTTTTTTAAACAACCAGTTATTTACCTGCAACCTCTGCTATTAAAGATCCTTGAAATGAACAGGATAGAAAAAAAATAATATTTCAGGAAGACTTTTTGCATGAGTTAAATGAATTTGTTTTGAAACTGCTTCAGATACAACAATTATATCAGTCATTAGGGATTAAAGAAACATTCTTAACCCACTGTAACTTATTGTCTGCATCTGTAATCTACCTTGAGGAAGAAACATGAACCAGAGCTACAAATACTTGAAAGATGTAGTGGAAGACCAGCAGAAAGAAAAAAAAAAAAGACAACAGATAATGTAAGTATGTAAAGGGGCAGTATTGTCAATTAGAACTAATTTTTCAACAAAAAACCCTTTCAGTGTAAATATTCATACTACAAAGGCATACTGCCTCTGCTGTTAAAGAGAGTATGTTTGTAGATTCACTGGGGGAGGTCGAGAAAAAGAATTGTTGATCCTTCATCATGATCTGCCATTATTGACTGTACTAAAAATGAATTATGGCATTTTAAGATACTTACTGATATTGGCAAAACTCTTCCTGAATGAATCACTGCACTAGAAATCAGGGAAGAACTATTTAATCAAGATCACTGGTCCAAATGCAGGTAAAACTCAAATGAGTAATTTCTAAACTGAAGCATATTGGTAAACCAAAAAATTAATTACTCCTGAATGAATTACAACTTAAATTAAAGTAACGCTACCAAGTACCTGCAAGACATGAACATTCTTAAGTGCATCTTGTTAGCACGGCAATATCAGGACCCTATTCCCACTTCAGAGGCACTTACAGCTCAGCTCTGCAGGATGCCTTTTTCCCCTAGTTGCCTCAAAATGTCAAAGGAGGTGTCAAACATTTAAGTACCTCTTCCAAAGTGCCAAAGGAAATATTACAAGGGTGTCTCTAGAGTCCAACAGTGATATCAGAGAAGTAACCAGGTTAACTCAGGCAGCTCTCAGCAGAGAGCAATGCCAAACAAGCAATTTTACACCAGCTCCTGGTGTATATCCAGTGGTGATTAGCTTACCAGTTACAGGTTACAGGTAATGTGGGCTTAAAAACAGCTACATCCATACCTCTGCCAAAGGGGCTTGAGTCAGATGTACACAGGGGATGCCCAGAGAAGAAACAGACATAGAAAACAGTTCAAATTCAAACCCATCTCCAATGCTTAATTTTTAGACTAGATCTCATTGTTTATATTCCAGGTATTTTCCTTTGTTGCCACAATGTGAGCTGGAGACATCAGAAAACATGTGGATGGTTCAAATATTCAATATTCAAATATTCAATAAAGTTAAGTGATGGATGTAGACTTGTTTTCTCTGAACTCTGTACCAAACCATTAAACATTTGATGTTACATTCTCTGCTGCTGTAAAGACAAGTAGTTCTACTTAATCCCAGAGAATTGCACCCACTCAGACCTGTAAAACAATCTAACCTCCTTCAGTGATGAGTTTGCCTGCATATCACTCAGGTCAGAAGCACTTGTCTGTGTTTTCTTGGTTTCTACCTTTTAATGGCTGCACTTTGCCCTTTTTGCCAAGAGGGAGCTAGCAAGCGAACTCAGAGCAAGATATTATTTTTGAGTATGAAAAATGTTTATGCCCCACCAGTCCAGCAACCATTCCTTTTACACTAATGAGCCGTTAAAATCTGTGTTAGAGGATCACTAATCTTTCAGGAGGTTAACATGTAGCTCATCCAATTCTAACACTTTGATCACAGAAGCAGGATTTTTGGGAACAGAGCATGTTTTATTAAAAAGAAAAGGAAACACATGGAAAGAGAAACGCATTGTTAAGACTTAGGAGTGCCTGTGTTATTTCAGATATTTATACAGGAATAAAAGCTTTGACTCTGATCCCATTTTTTCCACTGTTTTGTCCTGCAATGACATCAGCCTTCTGACATTATTAAAGTCTTGAAAATGCAGAGTAGTATAAAGTCAAAGATGGAGCAGAGAATCAATTATGACCCATCATAACAGCACCTCATAAGAGGCATCTCTTGTGCATCTTCAAGACATTAAGCATGGACTGAGAGAGGCTGGCCCCCTTTGGGACAATGGAGGTCACCAAGAGGCCCCCAAAAATGGGGAATCTCCAAAAGCCCAGGTCACCAAGTGATGCATGGTAGACACAGATAGTGAAGCTGGTACTTAAGACTCTGTAACCTGAGTTTTAGCCACAAGGAAGAAAAATATCTCTAGTGGAAACATGAAGCTCGAAGGGCTCATACAGTGCAGCAAGCAGAATGCCTATGTTCCCAGTAATTCTCAATTCTCAGCAGTATGCAACTCAGAAACCAAATCTGCAGAGATAAAGCTGGAATGTGCCCTTGTTTTCAGCAGGAAAAAGAGGGGTGGTTTGGTCTCCTGCCCTCTCCTGGTGTTAATACTTGGTTGTGCCCTTGTTGGCCTCAGCAGACATATTTATCAACAGCCAGTGAAAAAATAGCCTTCAGGTCACAGCATCTCAGTCACATGCACTAAAACCTCCTTTTTCAAATGCAATCATTTATTTTTCAGCTACATCTCATCCTTTGAGATGGATCTTTACGTTTTAATTCACCTATGAAATTCACTGGAATTATTCACAATATAGAAGAGGGTGCAGGGTACCCAGCTATGCTGCATGTAGTATAAGAAAATTGAAAATCAAATAGGCTTACCAACAGCTCTCTGCTCTCTACAGTAACCTGTCAGCGCCGCTTCTCTGCAGCAAGTGACAGCAACAGGAAATGATGGGATGCTGACTGCTCTCTGCACTGCTGGGACCCAATAATACAGTATTTCCTTTGTGGTACCAGAGGAGCTACCTAGACCTCAGAGATGAATTCTCTAAGGACCCTGCAAAATATTATCAGCCTCTTTCTGAGACATTTGTAAAAACACTGAAAAAATGACTGAGTGATCTCCTGCTGCCTGTAGCTGATGCACAATTTGGTGAGCTCTGCAGAACTATGCTAAACAGAAGCATCTGTACATTTCCTGCTACTGCTATTCTAGGTTGGCTGTTTCACTGTAGCAATGTAACAAAACACATACCAAATTGGAAAACTGACTGTGGCTGTTATGGAGATTGCTTTATTTTATTTTATATCCTCACAAATTATCACAAACTATTATTAGCAGATCATGGAGGTTTTTTTCAGTGCTCCAGTCACTACTCGAAGTTCTTTGTTAGATAATTTCCAATAATCTATTCTGAATGTCAATTAAGAGTGTTCAAGGTAGGAAGGGTTTTGGCTGGGTAGTGAGCACACTATCTCAGTTCCCAAACAACCCAAATTCAACTCATCGCAGGCACTCATCAGAAAAAATATGGATCTTTAACTTTTCAAAACTTTTATGGCACAGTGTCTTGATTTGAAAGACAGGTGTCTGCTAAGGAAGGCAGGAGCTCCCCTTGGAATGGAAAAATATGACCCCCTTCTGAATTTTTATAATTTTGAAATTAAGGGGCTTTCAGGCAAAGTCATGGGAATAGGAAAAACAGTTCTTCACTAGTATGTATAATAAGGCAAACAAACAACAACAACTACAGCATTAACACCAAACAGAGCCGGGAACCCAGTGTCAGCCTTTCCGCTGTGGCACCTTTCCGCTGTGGCGCCTTCCCATGCAGTTCCGGTCAAGGCCAGCGGGGGCACTGGTGGCTCCTGGTGGGCGGGGCAGGCGCTGTGATTCCCCCGAGGCTGCAGGGGGCGCTGTGGCGCGGGGAGCACGTGGTGACAGGGGATGCGCATGGCGACAGCGGGAAGGGATGGAGAAGGGATGGAGGAGTTTCTTTTATGGATCTCCAGAGGGCGCCGGGATCCGCTGCCCATCTGGATAGCAAAAGGAGCTGTAGCAGTGTGAGACACAACTGCTCACGTTGAAAATTTAAAAAAAGGTTTATAAAACCTTAACAAAAATAAAACAAAGGACTACATAAGGAAAAAGCTGCAGTGCTGGGAACTGCCCCTCGTGCATACTACGTGGGCAGTTCATCTTCAAGACGGATGCTCAGTCCTTCATACCCCTGGGGGTTATTGCATCAGCCAGCCCTGGCCCCTCCCAAAATCGGTCAGTCAGCTCTTCTTTGCGATTTATCGGTGGAAACCATTTTCTTGTAACTTGATTGGAGATCAGGTGTTGCCATGCCACAGCCCCAAAGCACCAAGCTGGTCCATTCCCAACTGCCCCATGCAAGGGATGCACATGCACACCTTCTTTTTTACCTGTCCTAGACAACTCTGGCTGTCTGATGGCAACAATACAGGGGGGGAAAGGGAGCTATGGGGAGAACAGAGGACATCTAAACTACAATAACATAACTATACATCACTAAAGCTTTTCTTAAGATTCACACAATAGTTATCTTTTAATTGTGAGAGCCAATCATCTCATTATTCATCTATAACAGCATGAAACCTCTGGAGAAGCAAGCTAGAATGGCAGGACATCTGGCAGGCAGAGGGGGAAAAGCTGCGGTGCAGCACAAACCCGGAGCAATGGCAGAGGTACGGTGTGGGTTGGGCAGTAGCAGTATAACTCTGGGGTACAGTAAAAGGTTCCTTGGGCTTTTCTCATCGGCTCCAGTGGTCCCAGCTCCTGGTGGGGCATCCACTGGCTCTGGGCTCCTCGGCAGCGGAGCAGCAAAAGAAGCCAAGCGGGCAAGATCAGTGTCAAAGCATAAAACAAAAGCCAACAACAACAACAAAAAAATCCACACCCAAAAAAGCCCAAAAGCAACAAAAAAAAAAAAAAAAAAAAAAAAAAAAGAACAAAAAAAACCCCAAAAAAACCAAAACCAAAAATAAGCAGGCAAACCCCACAGAAACTGGAGGATCCCTGGTCAGAAATACCAGCCAGGCATGTTCAGTCTAACCACCCACTGGAAGAGAGCAGACTGCCTCTCGCCTTGCCCCCAGCTCTCCCCAGAAACCCTGGCTCAGCTTCCCTTTGTCGCGACAGCCCCAGAACTAGAGAGGACGGCAGGTGGATGACAGCTGCCACCCCTGAGCACACAACCAAGCAAAACAGATCAAAAACCCCAAAAAAGGGATGGGATAATAAACAATCCCCAAGACACATAGCCTGATTCATGCATAAGAAAACCAAATCTCTTTATGTTGCAGAATAGAGAGAAAAAAGCATCAGTTCAAAAGCCACTCTGTGCACTTCCCATATGGATATGGCAATGAACAGTGTGGTAGAAAGAAACCTGTGTTCTGCTGTGTCTTGGTTTCTACAAGTAAGGAGAGGCAAAAGACAAGAACAGCAAATAGATCAAAAGTCCCAGAAACTCACAAAAAAGGATGAGTAGACTCAGCTCAGAGAAGAAAAGAAACAAGAGATGTTCTAATAATGCCATGCAACCAAGGAGGGTGAAGATGGGGCAGATTACACTTTCTCATTTGTAAACAAACCCGTGAAGACCATGTCCTTGTTGTGCTCAGTGTCACTTGAGAGAACAAACCAGGGTTTCAGAAGCCCCTTTTGGTCCATGTGCAGGACAGAGCAACAGCACCCTGCTCTTGCCTCTGCTTCCAAGTAAAACCATGTGATTGTTTCTGCAAATGCCCTAGCAAAGGGCTGTGGAATGAATGCACATTTATGTCCAGACTAGGCCCTGTCCAGTAGCTGCCTAGTTGCTCTGGCTGCATTATTTTGCTGTTAAACAGCTCTAGCAAATCTTTGAGAGTTACCCAAAACAATGAAAAAAAATTTTAAAAAGTGCCAATAAAATAAAATAAACCCTCAACACTGAGCAGGTGACAAGGATATTTTTAAATATATTTATTTTATAAGAGATAAACAAGACTACTTTGCAGGCAGAAACACCTTCTGTTTCTGTTTCTTCAGAAATATTTTCCACAAAGCAAGCATGAATTTCAGCCATTTCTTATCAGAAACTGAAGCTGACTAAATCGTTCAAAGAGCATCTGTTTTAAAAATACCCTACATCATATTGTAGACTTCAGTGAAAAAAAAATTAAAAAATCACATGCAACTGGATGTCTAAGAGATTATAAATCTAAGGAGACATGTACAAGGAGAGGTAAATTGCTGTGGTTTAATATGGTAGCTAATTTTGTCAAACTGCCCATTTTGTCTGACAAACATCCTACTAGTTATTGAGTTACAGCTTCTTCAGTATATTTATTGATAAGAATCAAAGGATTATTCAAGTTGACTCTAACCGGCATTACTAATGAAAGACTGTGAACTTCAGTATGATTGAAACAATGATAAATTAATAAACTATTTGCTCCTTACTACATAAATGTTCAGATGCTATTCTTACTCCTAGACATCAAAAATTTTAGGAAAAGTAAGCCAAAAAACCTTTAAGAGTGGAGGTTAGAGAAGGAGGGGGGTGGGGTGGTGGGAAAGGTATCCTAAGTGTAATCTATCCAGCTTATCTAGAATACAGACAAATGCAGTGAGCTGGCAGCAGTTTATAGTGCGACTCCATAAACAGTTGGCATGTAGATGGCATAACAGTACCACTAGTCAAGTGTAAATCTGTGTGCACTGTGTTCAGGACTGCAGCTAAGAAACTTTAACTATAAAGACTACAATGGAACAATGAGTAGGTTTTACTGAAATATAAGCATCAAAACCCTCTTTCTCCCCATGAAAAAAACAAATCCTGATCCTTATATTACATCTGATGTGGTTTAGAATGCCTATAGTTGTTTTTCTGTGTTTCCAGCAAATGCACTAAAGAAGACTCATGGCTGTTTTAAGCCCATACACCTTGATTTACTAACCTACCTCACTTATTGGAACTGTTGCAGAAGAAGCTGGATCTGTATGTGATATATTGGCAGATAATACTCCAGTTTACAAAAAGTCATTACTGTTTATCAGAATCATGTGACAAGCAGACTTGAGAGGCATGAAGTAAATGAGCAGTTGTTACATGTGAATTAAGTAAAGCCAAAACAAGATGCATGATCCCCTATTCCAATCTTTTCTATAGTTCTTCCTGATTCTGCTTCCCCTTATTTACCTGAAATAAAGTCTACAGACTTTCAATATCCAAAAGGATGAAGAACCCACTACTCCTCATGGAAGGCACTCACCAGTTTTTTGATCAGAAAAAAAGTTTTAAACAAAGTTGTCTTTCCTTCACAGCCTTTGGCTTTTACCTCTTCCCTGCACCACTGACACACATTAAAGGTGTCTCCCTGTCACTGCTTCAAAACCACGAGTAACATTCTGTCACCACCTGCTTAGCTCCTGCAACCTGACTGAAATTGTAATTTAACAGTAGGCAGAGGTGTTGGGTGTTACTGAAGAACAAGGCACTGGGAGGCAGGCAGACATTCAAAGTTCTGGCCACACAAACCATCAGGCATCTCTGAGGAAAGGAACTCTGAAACCCTCAAGCTGTGACCTCCAGGCTGTGCCTTCAGCAACCAACAGGCTGTGTTCATCCTGGAGTTCCTTCCTGTAGATCCCTGGATTTTGCTGAAGAAGAACCATCCAAGTTTCAAGGTGTGGTTACTCACTGGCTCACTGTCAGAAACAGTGCAAGATAAATGTGACTTTGGGCAACGCTGCTATTTGGAAGTATGTATTTTGTCAAATTTTCCTGCTTTGCATGGAAAAGGTACCGACAAGGTATCTGAGGAGAAAACAGCTGGACTACAGAGAAACTTCCAAAATGCTATTCGGAGTCTGAATCCATCTAGTTTCAAATTCATGATTTTCATACCTTCTTCAGTAACAAATATTCTCATAGTTCCCTAATATTCCTCCTAAAACACCTTTAAGTTTTACTGGTTTTAAATCTGGACACTCTAGGTACTTCATCTTACTGTAATTCTTACTTCTATACTTTATTTTTTTTAAATAGCAACTATTTTCTTAAAATGCATTGAGAACAGATGTTTCTAGTTTAAAAATTCAGCTAGTAACTGCATTTGGTAGGGGGAGGGAAGTGGGGGAAAAATCCACTTAAAGGCATAGGGAAGGGGAAAAGGGGGAAAAAATGCTCATTTCTGTAGCAATCTTAAACAGCACTTACATGTTTTCAGACTTCTAGTCTTGCCATGTTAACAAATGTTAATGGGTTCAATTGCAGACAATTTTTAAAATTATTTTTGTATTTTTAAGGAGATTGTCTATGTCAGGCAGAGTGAGCATAGTCTGAAATATGTCTGAAAAAAAATAGCAGCCCCATTAGATGCAGTCTGAGATGCATTTAAAGAAATGAAATAAGGGGGTTTGATGCTATTCTAGCAGTGGCTAGCAGTATTCTGATAACACTGCTTGTCTTTTCATAAGATGTATCATGATCTCTTAGCAGGCAAAACCAAAGTCTCTTGCAGTCACTGAGGCAGGCGGATTTGATTCAAGAGATATATCACAGCTTCCCTCAACACAGCCCAGGAACATGGTGTCGGACACATGGAGCTGGCTGGGGACATGGAAAAATCTTCCTTTAACCAAGATAAAAGGAAGTTTTATCATGCTGTGTTTTCATTCAGAGTAAGAAAACAGCAGTCACTACACGAACAGCTCATAAAAAGCCTGACACGAAGCCAATTAAGAAGTAATACGAAAATTTCTGCTGTCATAAAAAAGTTTCAGATCTCACCTAAACGGTTTTTGAAGTCCTTGATGAGACTTATCCCTGAAATCCTAACATAAAGAGAATTACTGTAGTTTTTGTAAACATATATAAAAAAGCATACGCTCTTCAATTTTATTGCCAAAATTTATTACTACTCTCTGGTAAAAATTAGAGTGTTCCCTTTCTAAAGTACTCATAAAAAGACCAGAAATTCTGTCAAAGCCTTTTGTAGACATGTTCCATAGAAAGGCACCATTAAAATAAACTGCATCTATACTGGTGAGACTCACTAGGAGCAATCATTCTCCATACTCACATGATTCCTGGACTCCTCAAAGGTCATCAATAAAGAGACATACAAGGACATAATTCACAAAGGGAAGTCATGTAGTGCATCCTGTCCCTGGGCACAATTATTTCTGCCTAAATCACTCCTGACCTATGTTTATTTACCCTAATCCTAAAAATGGGAATTAAATCTTGCCATTTCAATGAGGATCTATTGGGCAAGCTTTGGTCCATTTCCCTGCTCTTCATGTCATCCCATTGGCTTCTCTTGTTTTCTCTTTGTTCAATATTTTTTCTTTCTATCAGTGGTATTTAATTTCTTCAGCTTTTTCAGTTTTTTCTCTGTCTCTTTGTTTGGATTTCTTCCCTGATTTCTGGATTTCAGTGGGAATAAATTTGGCAAGTTTTGGTCCTTTTCACTGCACCTCATTTCATCTCAGTGCAATTGCCTTTGGGCTCTGCATTTCAAATTTTCTGTGTTTTTTTCAACTGTATTTTTATTTGAGCACATCTCCTTTCCAGAGTGTTTGTTCCCCCCTTTTCCTTCAATTTAAGAAGAAATTCCTTCCAGGAAAGGTAAAGTAATCTTGTGATTTCAATAAGGATCAATTGGGCAAGATTTGGTCAAGTTCCCTGCTCTTCATGTCATCCTATTAGCTTTTCTTGTTTTCACTTCATTCACTATTTTTTTTTTTAAATTTTTGTGGTATCTCATTTCTTCAGATTCTTCTTTGTCTCTTTGTTTACATTCTTCAAGTTTTGGTTCTTTTCAGTGCATGTCATTTCATCTCAGTACATTCGGTCATAATCACTACATTTCAAATTTTCTGGTTTTTTCAATTGCATTTTAATTTGGTCATATCTCCTTACCAGAGCGTTTGTTTTGCTTGGTTGTCTGATTTCAGGATTTCATTTCTTTTCCTTATAGGAATTATTTTGTCATTTCTGTTATTTTCACAGGCACTTCAGACACATTGCAGAGCTGTTAACACGTTAAAGTGAGGTGTTTGCTCTCACCTCATCTCATGGCCCTAAGATTTTCTTTCTGTGTGGCTTAGGATCAGTATATACCACTCCTGGTCCTGTCCTTTTTTGTACCTGGAGTTGTAAAAGGCAGAACAGGCAATATTGCATCTGTACTTACTGGCCTTAGCCCATTCCCATGTCTCTACAAGTCTCTCCATAACTTGGTGTCTGTGTCGTAAGAGAAGGTAGGGAACCTGTGGCTGTGTGGCTAAGGACTTAGGGCCAGAGCCTTGCGTGAGCCTCTGGCTCTGGAGAAGGAGTGGCAGCTGCCATCTGTCACACCATGGACAACCCCTGCATGCTGTGTGGGCTCAGCCAGCCTGGCCTCCCCTCCATGCCCCTCTTCCTGCCCCTCTTCACCTCCCCTCTGGGCCAGCACTCACACAGCCTTTGCTACACTCATCCTGAGCCCCTCTGTCAGCAACAACCAGCATTCCCCCTGGTGCCACTCTATCAATTGAGGGAGCCACAGCCAGAGGGAATGCCCAGGCCTTTGGCTGCCTGGAGAAAATGGGCTGTCACTCTTCAGCCTTGTTAAATGTTGTGAGATGGATAAACCCCAGAGCTCAGGCCCATGGGGACATTGTGGCATTTTCTGGGCTCCCCATATGGAGAAGGAATTGAGAATCTGACTCCATTTTCTTAGAAGGCTATTTTATTATTTTATGATCTATATTATACTAAAGAATACTATTCTAAAACTATACTAAAGAATAGAGAAGGGATACAGACAGAAGGCTAAAAGATACTAATGAAAAACTCATGTCTCCCTCCAGAGCCTCAACACAGCTGGGCCATAATTGGTCATAAAGTTAAAACAATTCACGTGAAACCAATGAAACAATGACCAGTTGGTAAACAATGTTCAAACCACATTCCAAAGCAGAAAAACACAGGAGAAGCGAATCAGATAATTATTGTTTTCATTTTTCTCTGAGGCTTCTCAGCTTCCCAGGAGAAGAAATCCCGGGCAAAGGATTTTTCAGAAAATATGATGGTGATAAAAAATGGCCAACATGGTGATCTGATGTCACTTCTGTCTCTGTAGACAGCCTCTTGGGCCAGTGCTGTGGTCACCTCACAATAGTTTAGCCCCAGAAGTCACCCTTTATTCTCTAAATTTTATGTCACAAGTCATAACTATATGAATGGGTGTTCAATCACTTACTACACAATTCCTATATTTTAGTAAATACTGAAAACAGAATGACTGCCATGTTGGCTGTTGCTGCACAGGATGAATTGCATTTAGCTAGAGAATGATGACAAAGCGCTACTCCGTTCACAGCCCTATAAATTGTTTCTTGGCAAGGTACTTTTGTCCTGATCCAAAACAAAGTGCACATTGTTTCTTCCTTGGTCTACTTTTGATTATTGTCAAAATTATACAGATTTACAGACTTTATAACTGCCTTCCAAGGTAAATCAGCACTAATTTTATTTACAGGGATATAAAAGAACTTTAGGAACAGAAAGTTTAAACTGTCTGCCAATTTGAGATGCCCAGCCTCAAAATCTAGTTTTGCAGGTCTCTTAGCACAATATTTATCATTCGTCTCATACTGACTTTGTTTTTGTAACATCTGTGTACCACCAAAATCCCTAGGGATTGGTATTTTTCTCCTTTGAGCACAGGAAAATAGACTACTGACATATATAAAGATGTCTGTCTCTTTAGGTACATAGACAATTGAGTCAGTGGAGAGGGATCAGTACTTCCACAGCAGATGACCCCTTTGATTAAGATGAATAGCAACATTAAATGTTCCTGTTTCTCTCCACTGACTGTAACAAGAGTCTAACACAATCAGTCCTAAGGACAAAGGATGCCTCTTCAGCATCACAGACTGGTGGTTGTGGAGCAA
Organism: Melospiza georgiana; assembly: GCF_028018845.1. Lineage (NCBI taxonomy): Eukaryota > Metazoa > Chordata > Aves > Passeriformes > Passerellidae > Melospiza > Melospiza georgiana. The sequence continues at coordinate 66,768,237 of NC_080431.1, forward strand.
GTCCTCTAACTACATGAACTGTTCTGCTTCCCTAAGCCTTGATTCTGTACACCAATATTTTAAACACACAAGAGCAGGAAGTTCTGGGTGTCACCAGGGCTATTTATGCAATCTGCATGGGATATTTATTGAATAATACATATAAACAGTAGCATCAAAAGCCTTTTTTCTTCTAATTTATTATTTCTTATTCTACTCTTAACATGATTCATGTTAAAAAAATACTTCAGTACTATGTTTATAGCTCCCATGGGTACTTGTGCCATGTAGCAACACCCTTTATTAGGGATAAAATCTGAGCAGGAAGGGAAAAAGTTAGGACTTTATTATGAACAGATTTCCTCTCTGCATAATACTGAAAAAAATATTCCTTCAGCAGCAAGGTGAATGCAAAGGTCAACAAAAATAAGCAATAGATATCTTCTCAGACTTGCCAAATCTACTGTTCTGCCCTTACCATTCTCTCACCTTAAGAATAAGAGAACCTATTCCAAGTTTTTGAAGCCAAATTTCACACAATGAGATTTAACAGAAAATATGTGTATTATTTTTTTCCTAGTAGCTTTGCTCACAGAAAATTTGACTTTTATTTTCCTATAATCTCTTTCAAACACCACCATTTAGATTACCCAAATCCAAGTTTCTTAGTTTATCCTATACATGTCAACAAAAAGTGTTTTTCCTCCCAGGTATGTAAAGTGTGTCATTCCCCAGGCACCAAGCAACCCAGCATCCCTTCTGCCCTTTGCATGGCACAAAGTATTATGTTACTGTGAGTGGTGCAGGTCTTGCCTGTTCTCACCTTTGCAAATCTTGGCAGAGAGGTCCCTGCAGGTTCTGCTTCTCTGCTGCTGGCATCCATCCCCTTGCACAACAATATCAGCCTAGCAGTCATTGTCTGTAACCTCTGTCAAAAGGATGCCTGATCCCAAACAGCTTTGAAGCTAAACACAAGGGACAGTAAGATATGGTGTGTGGGAAATTATATCACTCTCACTTTACAGAAGTCCACTTTTCTACTGTGCCCTATTTGGCTGCAGTTCAACATGGGCCAAAAATATTTCTTGTATTCTCACCTGCCATAGTTTTTCCTTCCCTTCAAGAAAAACACTATTTGGTAGGAAACAGAAAAAGTATGTGAAACCAAATAGATGTCATAGCCTTCTGACCTGGAGTAAGCCATTTCCCAGCACCTTCAATTCAGATCTTGCCATTTAATTAATACACATCAGTAGAACAAAACAGTCCTCTTCACCATTAATTGCAACTAGTTTGTGACCAGTTACTTGCAACTTATTTCAGGCAAGCTTATAAGAGGATGTTGGCAGACATATTTTGGTAGTAGTCCTCAATATGGAGGACCTGACCCTGCACAGAATACCTGAAGAATCACTCTATATGCCTGAGAACATTGTCCAAATACTCCGACAGGCTGGATGCTATGACCACTTCCCTGGAAAGCCTGTTCAGTGCTCAGCTACCCTCTGGATGAAGAACCTTTTCCCAAAATCTAACTTACACCTCCTCTGATTCAGCTTCGTGCTGTTTCCACAAGTACTTTCACCGGTCATGACAGTGAAGAGATCAGTGCCTATCCCTCCTCTTCTTCCACTCATGAGGAAGCTGCAGACTGCAGGGAGATCTCCCCTCAGTCTTTTCCAGGCTGAACAGACCAATTGACCTCAGCTGTTCCTTGTAAGGCTTCTCCTCAAGACCCTTCAACATCTTTGTTGCCCTCCTGTAGACCCTCTCCCATAGTTTAATGTCTTTTTTATGTTGTGGCACCCAGAGCTGCCCCCAGCCCTGGAGGTGAGGCTGCCCCAGCCCAGAGCAGAGCAGGACAATCCCCTCCCTTGCCCAGCTGGCCGTGCTGTGCCTGATGCCGATGTTCTTCGATGGTCATCTACAATCTTGGCAACTAAAATTCATAGTTCATTCAACTAGTGGAATCATAGACTGAATAGGAACATGGGTTCACAACCCTTGACAAATTTCCAGTACCTTCTTCCCTCTGCCCAGTCTGCTTTTTCTCTGGTATAAAAATATATCCATCTTAATTGATCACAGTTGTAATTTAGTTTGATACTTACTGTGTTACTCCTCGTGGAAAGTTTGTTCCTCTAACAGCTTGTCTTCTTTTTGATATATATATAGATATATATGTATATACACAAAAGCTAGAGAAATACAAATATTCCTCATTCCCACAAGCATTTTATTAAGTGCTCTTCTGTCTGTTTGCTAGACAAATGAAACAAAGGCTTTATTACTCTACTCAGTGATCATTTTAGATCATGGTTGTCAGCATGATCTATTGTCAAACAGAACTTGCATCAGGCTGTAATTTTGTTTCCTTTGGAATGCTGGTTTCTGCACAAAATGGACATTGCTTGGTGTAGACAGGAATGCTCTTGCTCCGAATACTTTGCAGATTCAGCATGAGGGTGACCCATGAATTTATACATTTATATAATTTTGTTTTCCCTTTTATCCCAAATAATTTTCTTATAGGTTCCAGGATATGATTTGTTGATTTTGGTTTGGCACTTCTTTTGTTTCTGTTGGTTGGTTGATCTGTCAGGTACCGAGTGCATTTTTCCACTGATCTATCTGTCATAACCTCAAGTCTTACTTTTATAGCATTAATGGTCACCTCAAACCCCATCATTTTATACAGGAAACTAAGTGTCTTTCTCCTCACATGCATCACTTCACATAATTTCATTTTATTGCCCAGTCACTCAATCTCATAAGCACCCTATGTAGATCTTCATAGTGATCACCTGTCTCTTTTATTTTTAATAGATTCATATCATCAGCAGACTTTGAGACCTCAGAGCTCACACTCTTCAGCTCATTTATGAGTATGTTGTCTGGAGAACAAATGTATACTGCACAGAGAAGAGCTCTCAGTGGAAGGTAAGTGTGAACCTTCAACACTTTGACTTTGGTACGAAAGCATCCACCTGGAAATTTTGTAGGACTGACTGTCAAATGCCAATGGTTGGAGGATTGCACAAATTGTCATTTGGATGTTCCCTATGGAGATGGGTGCACTAGGCTGCAGTGGTGCAGGCCAGAGAAAAGTTTTCCACTCACACATCAGAGGAGGTAAGGAAGTAGTAAATCCCAGATAAGATGGGAACGTTTGTGCAATATGATGACTACATATAAGTAGTAGATGACTCATATAAGTTTTTTAAGTGCTCTAGTTATAATTTGATAGAGTGAGGAAGATACTCTGACTACTTCCCAAACGACCAGAGCCATTGGAAGTTCAAACAAGACAAAATCCAATCAAAACTAACATTGATGCTTGAAGTGAAGTAATAGACTGTTGGGTCAATACCTTGACTTCACTTCAAGCATCAATGTTAGTTTTGATTGGATTTTGTCTGTATTACTTCATATATTTTGGTTGTGAGTTGGTATTTTTATACAATGATGATCTCACTGAAACAAGTTACATTCCTGTTATGAAAGCTGGTTTGTAGTTGATATTGCCTTTGTCATGCTTAGGGTTTTAAAATAGACAAAGATGTAGACTCAGCTTCAGACATAGGAGTAACTGTGTCTGAACTAATGTCTATGGAAAAGAGTTCAGAATATATATATACATAAAATTATATATATGAAATTTTAATGTATAATTCTATATATATCAAATTATACTGGATACACTTTATAAAGTGGATAAGCTTTATAAAGAGTCAGGATGTTCACAGACCCTTATTTCTACACCTCTGTGGCCAAACTGCAAAGTCATCTTATCACAGCTGCATGAAGCTCTCTATCCATTTCAATCACTTATTTGGTAAATAGTTCCATATTGGAATGAACCCCCATACCAGAATTTTAATATCTAAGAATAATTTTATGCATAGTGTTACTCTCTGGTACACTTGAAGTTAGATATATCTTGGATATAACAAAGCAATCATTAGTGGAATTCTATTCTGCTCTCAACTCAGGATCCAGTATTTTCATCCTCTGAGCAGAAGGCAAGATACACTTGTTGGTCTTACTGTAATGACTTATCTAAACAATAACTGAGAGCTTCACATCTCATTATTTCTTACTTTTCCACTATTTCATAGACCTAAATAATCCTCTTCCTGATGGGTCAGTTTGTGCCCAACAGTCCCAGAACCAACGCTACAGTCTTTCCAGATGATCTCATTTGAAAGACTCGTTCCACCAAACTACTTAATCATTGCAGCTTTAAATGCTTTGGTAAAGTTTCATAATTTCATAATTAGTCCACTAACTCTTTTGTTATATGATGTTCTTCTTCTGATAAAACATTAATCTTAAGTGATTTTGATATTTGTATTAATATAATGGAAGTATGCACAATTTTGTCCTTGTCTTTAGAATTCCACTGAAAAGTGCCATTTTGGAATGGATTGATTAGGTTTAATCACAGACCAGATTACTAAATATTACATATCCAGCATAAACAATTATTTTGCTCCCTGCTATTTTATGCTGGCCAGGAATAATGAATTATTTGTCACTATTTGTGGTGCCAAAGGTAATGGTTTTTTTCACACAAAGACAACTGATCACATTTTTCATTGCAGCAACTTTTCAGTTCTTATTGTCTCTTGTGAGTTTTAATGTATGTCATATCTACTGTGCTAGGTCATCTTGATGGCTTTTTTTTTTTTTTTTTTGATCCCACAAAGTAATCCTGCACAAGATTTAAGCTGTGTGCTTAATGCGTCAGGGCATCCAAGGGCTTTTTCTATCACATTTACTAGCACTACTTTTCAGTGACTCCATTTTACTTGCAGGTCAAGGCATTGCTAAACCACAGCCTTTTTCCATTGAGCATTACTGGCCTTCCAGAGCCAGAACCAGTCCAGGTAAATTAGCACAGCTCTACTTATTTCAGTGGAGAAATTCTTTCTATTGCCTAATCCTTTCTTTCTTAGTGTTAAAGCTTAGTAAGGTCATCTAGTGAAGATCCCACATAGGAATCAATTGTCCAGCACAGTTATCAAAAACTAGGGAAATAAAACCCCAGCCACATAAAAGAACTCTGGTAGACTCCAGCTGTTCAGAAAATCATTTGTTGTAGTTTGATTATGTGTTATTCCCAGGTGACATTTATGAGCCTCATGTTATTTTTTAATGTCTGTAATAATCCAACAGAAAGTGCACTTGAATAAATTCCACACTGCATTTTAGATGATGTCACTTTCCTGGGAAAATTGTAGCATTCCTCATAGTTTAAAATTTTTCTGAAGTCTGACTTCTCCATTTTCTAGTTCTAAACTGATACACCTGTGAACTTCATGTCTTTTTTTTCCACACACACATTTTCTCTGCTTCTTTTGTGCACTGGATCACAAAACCAATGGTACAAAGATCATGGCAGTGTTACCTATGCTTTGGGAAAGGCTGCCAACTGTCATAGGCAGTGATCAAATTCAAATATTGTTTCAAAGAGTCTTTTTTCCACCCACTCTGTAGAAGCCAGGCTACCTAGAATATGATTCAGTAATGAGTGGTGTTGTAGTAACAGAAAGGGCTTTTTCCTCCTGCTTTGGGTGTGACTTCCTCTCCTGAAATGGGTGTCCATTTTCCAGTGAATCCTAGACATTCTTTAAGGACAGCTAAACCCATGTCTTGCTCCTCTAAGTAAAAGTATTTTTGAACTATAAGAAAGCGAATGCTTCCTATGAAACATATAAATTACACTTATAAAGAAGAACCAGTTCAGAGAATATAAGGGAATTTGTCTATTTATCTATTGGTTTTTCAGGACTGTGTACAAAAATACCCTAATAAATAGTATTTTAAATACTGACATCCTCTAACAGTAATTCCCAACAAGTTATGGTACTTATAATAAAAATGAAATCCAAAATATATAATACAAGGTGACTTCGTGAGAATATATTGGTGTCTAAAAAAAGAAAGCATTCAAGCTCAGTGTGCAACAGTGATCAGAATGAAACTCCTATGTGATTTGCCAGGAAGTAATTTACATAGATATTGTAACAACTTAGAATTGTTGGAAGGTTTTTGTTTTTATTATGAGAGCAAATCTGATTAAAGAAAGTAACTTTTTGATTTAAAAATTACTGCCTGGATGTTTTGCCCCAAAATCTGTCCTGTGGGAGTGGTGTTTTAATGAACCTGTGAACTTTTTGTCTTTTTTTTCCCACCCACACATTTTCAAGCCAATCGGGCTGGTTTTTCTAGAGTATTTGGTGCCATTTAAAATGCCTTCTGTATCCTGTTGGGCCCTCAGATGCTACTGCAGAAGGGAACAGGCTTCTATAAGTCCTGAGTGGTACAAGTAGGCTGCAATGAATTCTCTAGAACATTTCTAATCTTACATACATTTTAGATAAGTGAATCATACTATGTATGCTCCAAATAAATAAAAAGAATTGGTGTGACACCCAGAAGAGCTTCTGCATCATTGCCATTTCTGTGCTGCCAAGCTGTGAGAGCATGAGGTCAACTGAGTACAAGGAGAGCCTCCTCAGACCACTTTAACAAATTTCTCCAGCCTCTGTATCTCTGTCTACTCTCAAGCATATGGAAGAGATGCCACAGTGATTACTCTGTCAGCAGGGCAAGCTGCAGATTTGAGGGCTATAGAATTGCACAAAGTATTCCATAACATTGAGCCACAGAATGATTTGGGTTGGAAAGCAATTTAATGAACCCCTAGTCCAACATACCTGCTATAGGCAGGGACAGGTTTCACTGGATCATGCTGCCCTAAACCTGAAACAACCTGACTTTTAATATTTCCAGTGGCGAGGCATCCACAAAGTCTCTCGGTAAACTGTTCCAGTGTCATACCACCCTCATGGTAAAAAAAAAAAAAAAAAAAAAAAAATTAAAAAAAAATTTCCTTACATCTATTTTAAACCACTCCTCTTTTGTTTTAGAACCATTGTCTCTTTTCCTGTTACTACAGGCCCTGTTAAAAAGGTCTCAATTTTTCTTATAAGACCCCTATAAATACTGAAGGGCCACAATAAAATTCCACCTGAACCCTTCTCCAGGCTGAATAATCCCTGGACACATTACTTCAGGTGCTGTCTCATGAGACAAGTGATGATTGTTAAAATTCTGTACATACTCTGTTCTTCCCTTTCTGCAGTAGCATCAATGAAGGAGTTGTTCTGTAAAACACTTTCCACTACTTAACCTTCTCTTTTTCCCTTTACTTGACAACTTCTCCATTCCTAAGAAATCTTGTTCTTTTGCTTGTAAAGGATGATAAATACAGAATCGGCCAAGTAATTAAACCTCCAACCTCTTTGTTTTCTAAGTCTTGTCTTATCTTTTTATTTTAGAGGGTATAGTATACCTCTATAAATATAGCTAAATCAGTAGATTAAATATTCTCAAGTCTTGTTGTGTGAACACAAAGGTCATTTGTTCTGATGCTGTGCTGATTCTGTAGATTCTCTTAAGAGAAATTAAAGGCAACCCTACTGAGCTGGGCTGCTCTATGAGTATGGACCGTGGGAATTCCTGCTCTCTGGAAAAGACTTCTTACTGAGTCAGGAGCCAAACATCTCAGCCCCCATCACAGACTGACATGTGCCCGGTCTTACCCAGGATAAGAACAGAAAGCATCTGCTGAACCTTACCATTGGAGGGATGGGATTAGTACCTGCATTTCTGCACTGGAATGTTCAAATTTCATGCAGCCCTGGGAAGGTGTCCAAGACTTCCATAATTTGATCACTGATATTTCCATATATCAGTTTCACCTGAAAAATACTCAGGTTCTTCACTTAGAACCCCCATGTTCCAAAGGTGTACTGGAGGTACACTACTGACCTGTAGAAATTCATAAAAAAAGATAGCAGGGATGGATTTTTCCCTCATAGCAGTGAGGCAGCCCAAAAACTTGGATCTTGACAGTGGTATCAATCAACCATTAAAAAAAAAAAAAAAAGTTATCACTTTTTAATCATATATCAAATTATGTAAAAAATCTATAGGAAGACTAAAATGAAAAATAGCAGAGATAGACTTGGCACATCTAAAAAAGCACCTGGTAGATTAACAGAGGATTTAGGAATTTGTTTAGCTCTTTGAAAATAATTCATTTTAGTCACTACACCTTTTTTTTAAATGGCACTTGAAATAATTTTCAATATCTTTAAATTTCTTAAGATAATTATGTTTCATATAACATATATCTGAAAAAGAGAAAATATTTATTTAGATATATATTTTAAACATTTTTCTTAGTAGCAACTGTGTATTTTTTTTCCATTTATTTTCCCCCCAGTTGTTTTCTGGGTGGTTTCTTTGGGTTTTTGGTGGGGTGGGGGCGTTTGTTGGTCTACATCCTTGGTGTTGCAATACACTGAGAAGTTGGGACACAGAGAAAAGCTCTGTTAAAAGCTTTCAGTAAGATTTCTCTCTCTACTGCTTCTGTGGTTCCCATTCTACTAAATAATTCCCATTCCACAAAATAACTAAGTGGGTGCTTATACTTAGGTTTGTAAAGTGGTTCAATTTGAAGATGGATACTGCAAGGTTTAAAATAAGGCTCAGACATTTTTCAGACTCAGGGCCTCATTATTTTCCTTCTATCTGAGGCATGCTGTATCAAAGGGCCTCAGAAAATCATCCAGCAGTAACGTAATCATAGATGCCTGAGAAGACAGGCATGGAAAAGTCCGTAAATAATGGCAAAGCTTTACTTTATTTGAAATAGTACAGCTGGAAAAGCCTTTACGTAGAGGCTCTTACAATTTTATGGCTTGCCAGTGCTGCAGGATTTCTGCCTCCCTTGAGTGGATGTGCAGTGAGAAAGCTGAGGTGACAGCTATCACTTACTGAAATGCAAGCCACTACAGCTAAGCAGTGTGTATGAATTTCTTTTACAAGCCACATGTGGCTTTTATTTGCCTACAGAGTTCAAATAAAAATGCTTTATTTGTGAAATTGTCTTATGCACCTTGTATAATTTATACAGTTCAGAATGCCATTTAGCATTCAATGATAATGTACTTTGCAGTTGAGCTAATTTGTAATATGTCTTATAGAATGAAAAAATTGAATTTTGTATCTTTCCTATTTTATTTTGTATCAAATAAAGTAAGTTTTGCCAGGTCTAAGTTTTGTCAGTATCTTCCTACTCTGATCCAAAAAGAAAAAATATCTACATGGAACAGCTCTATATTCTGTGGCAATAAGGATTAACAAATTGCACAAAATTTGGATTGGGGGTATTTTCAGTCAATGAAAAATACCCCCAATAACTAAAAAGTCACAATAAACTTTGGCAGCAAGATGAACTTTGGAAAAATCCTATTTACTAATGCCTTAGGAATTCATACTGAAACTCATATTGATATTTCATTTGCTTTGACTTCTAGGAAACCATCCACGTATTGGATCTCAAGTACAAGAGAATACTACAGAGAAATATACTAGAGATTACTGAGTACAAGATATTTTACAGAAGTGCCCATTTTTGGGGCTTTATATCTCATATAGACAGGTGACCCCATAAAGAAGTGTTGACTGCAGAGGACTAGAATTTAAATCCGATAGGTATTTGACACAGCTCTTCCACAATCATCAATTCCTCATCATCAATTTAGCACCTTTGAATCTGCATATACTGCTCTTTAAAAAAGCTGTCCAAAGTCTGCCAAACTCACAGGGCCCTGAGAATTTAATAAATAATATTTGAAAGGTAGATTCCTGTCTTAGTATTGGAAATGTTTGATAGATTAATGTGACTTGATTAGGAAAGATACTGGAGGACACAAGGGTAGGAATTAGGTGCCCAAATACATTCTAGAATCAGCCTCCTGCACTGTAGGCTTATTTAAATGTAGATGTTTACATAGTGACTGAGACTGGGACAGTCATTTTTATACTACATGTGAAAATATAATTCCCAGAAAAATCAGTCATGCTAAACTGCACCAAAGGAGTAAGGAACCTCTACTTCATAAACAGCAACTTGTTTTTGTTTTCTTTCATTTTTCTACTTTAAATTATACAATGAATACGATACTAAATCTGGGCTACTTCTAATTAGGAATATTTTCTGAAAGACCAGTTCCAACCACTAGTTTTTTATCCCATTTCACAGCAGGAACTAATTTTCCATAATAATTCAGTTGAACAGATAATTTGCAGTCCTTTTCCACAATATTTTGGAGACTTATCCTATCTTCAAAGAATTTTTGCTTCAGTTTTGTGTACTAATAACAGATCAATTGATTAAAGAACTGGATCAACTGTTTTTGACTCAAAATAGAGCCAAATTCCTCAACCTTTTAAATCTTAAATAGAAAGCAAAGTCCAGGGCAAATTTCTTGATGGAAAATACTGTGAAAGCTATGTTGTAAGAAATAAATAACATTAATGCTGAGGAGGTCTTACAGAGCTTGCAATAGAAGTCTCTTTCTATGGTGGTTTGAGATGATAATATACATTAAATTTGGTGGATCACACTGTTTTTCTGTGACTTATGAGTCAAGAATCACAAAATCACTGATTCATTAGGCTGGAAAAGACCTCTAAGATCATCCAGTCCAACTGTTAACCAAGCACTGCCAAATTCCCACTAAACCATGTCCCCAGTACCACATCTAACCTGGCCTTGATCACTCCCAGGCATGGCACATGCACAGCTTCTCTGGACAACTCATTCCAGTGCCTCACCGCCTTCACAGTAAAGGATTTCTTCTAATATCTGACCTTACCTTGACCTCCTTCAGTTTAAAGCTATTCCCCTGTCTGCTGTCACTACGTGTCCTTTTAAAAATCCCTCTCCAGCTTCCATCTAGGTTGTTCTTGGGTACTACAAGGCTGCTTTATGCTTACTCAGGAATCATCCAGTATTTCCTGTTTCCTCTTGAACTCTTAGCCTCAATACATTTTGTACCAATGAATGATACTAGTATTTCACTTGCTTATCTGTTTGGTTTTTTTTGATGTCAGCTTCACTCATGTTCATGTGTCTGCAGCTACACTTACTTCAACATCTCTTCAAGTCCTGTAAATTTGGAGTCGAACTCTGAAAGTTCTCCCCAGAGTATGGGATTAGCTTGGAGAAAGAATAAATTATGCACAAAAGCATTATATTCTTCTCCTGTACATAATAATGCTAGCATGAGAGAAAAATTAGCTTATTAATGTCATATGAAGTCTAAGAGTTTTAAGAGATAGTCCAATCTGGTATCATATTGTTTTCCTCTTTTATGCTGAAGAAATGGTGTTCTCTGATGTAATGCTGCCAATCTGCCCTTTCCATTTTCTGTTACAGCCAGACTAATTTTTATGTATCTCATGCCCTTTGGGTCTAAAATCTGCTTAGTAGTACTAAGAAGCCAAGTTTCTAGGTGCCTTTGAAATACTAGAGAAGAGAAAGCCAGAAAGATTGTCCAGGGTTCCATTTACCTTGTATCTATTTTAAAAGCGCATTAAATCAAGAGCTTAAAGCACCCTTGCTAATTACTACTCACTATAGTTAATC